>NC_056746.1:652690733-652875733 GCF_019279795.1 Protopterus annectens
TGTTGTTTGAATAATTAAATGATCAGCCGTGCTGCAAGGTTCAGAGTTTGGAGCGGAGTGTGCAGAATTTGATTGTTCTGCTGAGACAGTAGATGAGGTATTTGAGGCAAGTACCAAGGGGGAAGTTGAGACATATTCCTTAGAAGTGGGTACCAGTGTTGTTGAGGCCAGTCCGGAGCAACTAGGATCATTTTTGTTTTTTCCTGTCTGACTTTTAGTAAGACCTTGGAGAGAAGAGGCAGAGGGGGAAAGGCACAGACTGGGGCGTCTACTTTCCATGCTTTTTTGTGATGAATTCTTGTGCAGAATTTGTCCAGCTGATAATTTTGGGGAGAGGCAAATAGATCTATGTCTGGGCTCCCCTATTTCTGTGCTAACATGCTGAAGATTTGCGGATCCAGTTTCCAGTCGTGTGGGTCCATAAGATTTCTGCTTAGGTCGTCTGCCAGAGTATTTTGTTTTCCTGGCAGCAATTGAGCTTGAAGATGTATTTGGTAAGTCAAAGCCGTGTTCCACAATGTCATGGCTAGCCTGCAAAGGGGGTAGGAATGTGTAACCCCCTGCTTGTTTATGTACCACATAACCATGGTGTTGTCCGTCTTTATCAGTAGTTGTCCTGGATGAAGTAAGTCTTGAAGGCTGTCGGAGCATTCTGAGCAGCTAGCATCTCTTTCTGGTTGAAATGCAGATGCATTTGTTTTGGGCTCCATTTGCCCTGAATGCATCTCCCCGCCAGGTGGGACCCCCAAGCATAGTCTGATGCGTCTGTAGTTAGGGTTTTGGTGGCAGGGGGTAGAGCGAAAGACAGTCCCTTGTTTTGGTGACATGTCTCCACCCACCAAAGAAACTCCTGTTGTAGGCAGGGAATGAGAGGTATCATTGTTTCCAGACTGTGACAACGTTGGCTCCATAAACTTTTTAGGTACCATTGAAGTTTTCTCATATGCAGTCTTGCATATGGAATTAGTAGAATGCAGGGTGCCATGAACCCCAAAGCCTGCAGAATTTGTCTTGCAGATGACTGGGTTTTTGTTGCCATTTGTTTGAAGTATATTGTCAGTTGCCTTTGTTTGTCTGGAGTAAGGTAAGCCATCTGGGTAGTTGTATTCAAGCTCACACCCAGGAATGTAATTATTTGAGAGGGTACCAGTTGGGATTTCTTTTCATTTATAGTGTACCCCAGGCATGTTAGAAGCCTTTTTACAAACACCAGATGTTGAAGAAGAGTGTCCTTGTCCTCTGCTTGAGACAGTCGTCCAGATAAGGATAAATTTGTATACCTCTTTGTCGGCAGAATGCAATTACTGGTGTCAGGCACTTTGTAAAGACCCTGGGTGCAGTAGATAAGCCAAAGGGCAGTGCAGAGAATTGGTAATGCAAAACACCTGCCTTGAAGCAGAGGTATCTTCTGCATGATTCCCCTATTGGGATATGCAGGTATGCCTCTTTTAAGTCTAGAGTCACTAACCATACGTTTCTGCCCAGCACAGGCAGTAGCTGTTGTCAAGTCAGCATTTTGAATTTTGGAATGTCCAGGAACGTGTTCAAAGTCAATACATCCAGTATTGGACACCAAGAATTGTCTTTTCTGGGTACCAGGAACAGTCTTGAATAAAAACCTTGTCCTTTTTCCTTTTCTGGTACTGGTTGAATTGCCCTCATATCCATGAGGGACATAACTTGTTTCTGAGCCTCTGCCCACTGATTTTGTGGCAGATCTTGTCATCCATTTGGAATTGGCAAAGTATGGAAATGAAATCTGTACCCCTGGGATACTATGTTCAATACCCACTTGTCCTGGGTAATTAACTGTCAATTTTTTGCATGAAGTGCTAGTTTTCCCCCCAAGGGGGCTGCCAAAACATAAGTGCTTGGTGATGGTAGAGGAAAGTCATTGAGACTGCTTACTGTAGGGTTGTCCTTTGTTTCCACCAGATTTGGAGGTGGAGGCACCCCATTGCTTTGACCTGCAAGAACCCTGTGATTGGTATCTGGAGCCTTTTGAGCACCTGGATTTGCCTTGAGTGGCTCTGTTGGACACCGGAAAGGACCAATTTTGTAGTAGGCCAGTGCCTACTGAACCAGGGTGGCTGCACTTGCAAGAAATCTTTCACAGTTTGCATAGATTTAGCTTTGTCTTCCATTTTCTTTAAAACCTCTTCTGCCTTATTACCAAACAGAGTGTCATGCTGCAAGGGGGCATCCAACAATTTAGCTTTAACATGATCAGGCAGATTTTGCTCCATGAGCCAGGCATGCCTTTTAATCACAGATCCAATAACTGCAGCCCTGCAAGAGGCCTCCAAGGAATCAAAACAATGCAAAGTACGCTTTCCAACCTTGTTCTGCTGAATGCAATGTTGTTGTTATTGTTTGTCTTTCGGCTTTTCCTGGTTCGGGGTCCCCACAGCGGAACTCCGGTCCACTAATGATTGGCAGTAGATTTTCACGAACGCCGAGGTGCCAGCTTGAATGTCCAACCTTCAATGAAGGCACACCCATTTACACATCTTTCAAACGCCTACCCAACCATGGGGAGGACATGTAGACTCCACACAGAAGGCACTCCCCGCACTCCAGCCGAGAATCGAATGGGAGAACCTCTTGCTCCCATTCGATTCTCAGCTGGAGTGCAGGGAGTGCCTTCTGTGTGGAGTCTTGCATACCCTCCCCATGGTTGGGTGGGCGTTCAAAAGACATGCGTAAATGGGCGTGCTTTCTGCTGATTGCAATAATTCCTGTAATTCTTTATTTTCCACACAATCAGAAATCAACATTATTTTCTGTTTCAGTAGGCCCATAACATGCTGTTGATATTTAAGCATATGAAATTGGCAGTTTAAGGCTCTGATTTGCCAAGGTAGCAGACGTATAAACCTTCTTTCCCCATCTATCCAACACCCTGGAATTTCAATCAGAGGGGGTAGGATTTTTGGCTGTAGAGGCCTTAACACCCTTGGGACCCTGTGAAATAGTTTCAGGATCAGCAGCAGGGTTTCCACAATGTCTAAAACAGGGGGTATGGCTAAAGGCCTGTGCTGAGGGAGAAGAAGGAAATCTCTGAGCCTCTTTTTTGATTCTGAGAAAATCTTGACTCTCCCAGTGAAAATGCTCCCTCAAAGTATGCAAGGTTTCTCCAAATGAATAATCCTCAGGAGGTGATGCAGATGGTATAGACTCCTCTGCATCAGAATCCTCATAGGGAGGTATAGATAATTCCTGATCAGAAGAGGAATCAGATGAAATTGAAACCTGATCTGAAGATTCATAATCAGTGTCTTGCCTACAAGACAAGTGTCTTGGTCAACAGGGTCCAAAAAGAGTTAAGGCCTCAACAGCAAAAAATCCTACCCCCTCTGACAGAGATTCAAGAGCACTGGATAGATGGGGAAAAAAGGTTAATACATCTGCAACCTTGGCAATTAGGGCGTTAAACTGCCAATTTCATATTCTCAAGTATCAACAACATGTTATGAGATTGCTGAAACAGAAAATGATGTTGATTTCTGAATGTGCAGAAAATAAAGAATTGCAGGAATTACTGCATGCTGAACAGGTTGGAAAGCATACTTTGCAATGTGGTTTTGATTCCTTAGAGGCTTCCTGCAGAGCCACAGTTACTGGATCTGTGATTAGGATGCATGCCTGGCTAAAGGAACAAAATTTGCCTGATCATGTTAAAGCTAAATTACTAGATGCACCTTTACAGCATGATACTCTTTTTGGTATTAAGGCAGAAGAGGTTTTAGAGAAAATGGAAGACAAAGCTAAGTCTATGCAAACTGTAAAAGACTGCTTACAAGTGCAGCCACCAAGATTCAGTAGACACTGGCCTACAAACAATTGGTCTTTTCCTGTATCAGACAGAGCTCAAAGGGGCAAATCCAGACGCCCTAAGGGTTCCAGATACCAGGCACAAGATTCATACAGGACAAAGCAATGGGGCACTTCTACCTCCAAATCTGGGGGAGATAAAGCGCAAACATACAGAAAACAGTCCCAATGACTTCCCTCTGCCTACACCAAGCACTTATCATTTGGCAGCACCCTTAGGGGGAAAATTAGCACTTTTTGCTCAAAATTGGCAGTCGATAACCCAGGACAAGTGGGTGCTAAACATAGTATCACAGGGATATAGATTCCATTTCCATACTCTGCCAATGGCAAACGGTTGGCCAGATCTGCCAAAAAAATCAATGGGCAGAGGCACAGAAACAGGTTACATCCCTCATGGATATGGGGGCCATTCAGCAAGTACAAGAACAGGAAAAAGGACAAGGTTTTTACTAAAGACTGTTCTTGGTACCGAGAAAGGACAAGGCCTGGTAACCAATACTGGATTTTTCGATTTTGAACACATACTGGACATTCCAAAATTCAAAATGCTGACTTTGCAGCAGCTTCTGCCCATGCTGGGCAAGAATGCTTGGATGGTGACATTAGACCTAAAAGAGACATACCTGCATGTCCCAATAAGGCAATCATGCAGAAGATACCTCAGATTCAAGGCTGGCTTAATGCATTACCGATTCTCTGTACTGCCCTTTAGCTTATCTACTGCACCCAGGGTCTTTACAAAGTGCCTGGCACCAGTAATTGCATTTTGCAGACAAAGAAGTATACAAATATATCCTTACTTGGACGACTGTCTCATTCAAGCAGAGAACAAGGACATTCTTCTTCAACACCTAGCATTTGTGAAAAGGCTTATAACATGCCTAGGGTACACAATAAACGTAAAGAAATCACAACTGGTACCCACTCAAAAGATAACATTCCTGGGCGCAAGCTTGAATACAACTGCCCAGATGGCTTACCTCACGCCAGACAAGCAAAGGCAAATGACTACTTACTTCAAACTGATGGCAACAAAAACCCAGTTATCTGGAAGACAAATTCTGCAGGCTTTGGGGTTCATGGCATCCTGCATCCTACTGATTCCATATGCAAGACTGCATATGAGGAAACTTTAGTGGTACCTAAAAAGTTTATGGAGTCAACATTGTCACAGTCTGGAAACAATGATTCCTGAAAACAATGATTCCTCTCATTCCCTGCCTACAACAGGAGTTTCTATGGTGGGCAAAGGCATGTCACCAAAACATGGGACGGGCCTTCACTCTACCCCCTGCCAGCCAAACCTTAACAGATGCATCAGATTATGCGTGGGTGGCCCACATGGTGGGAAGATGTATTCAAGGCATATGGACCCCAAAACAAATGCATCTGCATATCAACCAGAAAGAGATGCCAGCTGTTCAAAATGCCCTAACAGCCTTCAAGGACTTACTTCATCCGGGACAACTACTGATAAAGACGGACAACACCACGGTCATGTGGTATATAAACAAGCAGGGGGGCACGCACTCATACCCCCTTTGCAGATTAGCCATGGCACTGTGGGACACAGCTTTGACTTACCAAATACATCTTCAAGCTCAACTCCCGCCAGGAAAACAAAATACTCTGGCAGACGATTTAAGCAGAAACTTTATGGATCCTCACGAGTGGAAACTAGATCCACAAGTCTTCAGCATGATAACAAAGAAATGGGGGAGCCCAGACAGATCTATTTGCCTCTCCTCAAAATAGTCAATTGAAAAGATTCTACACAAGGACTTATCACAGACAAGCATGGAAAGTGGATGCCCTATCCTTCAGTTGGAAAAACCTATCAGTTTATGGCTTTCCTCCTCTGCCTCTTCTTCCCAAGGTCCTCCTAAAAGACAGACAAGAGAAACCAAAGATGATACTAATTGCCCTGGACTGGCCCAGCCAATACTGGTACCCAATCCTAAGGAACTTGTCTCAATACCCAGCTTGGACCTTACCTCAAAGACCTCAACTACTGTCCCAGCCAAACAATCAGATCCTGCACAATCAACTCCAGACACTGAACCTGTTCCTGTGTTGTTTAAATTTGGAGGGTTTTGCAGTTGCCCGCCCCCCACTGTAGATATGATCACTGGAACACTCCCCCCCAATCCCACTCTTTACCTCATTCTACCTAATAGGCTCCTTCTTCACTTGTTTTTAGTCATTTTTAATTTAATTGCATTTTTAAACTGTTTGGTCTAACATTGCTACATACTCAAGTGTGCTAGCTTGCACTGCATTTGAATTGTTTTGACTGCTGTTTTAGCTACTTTGCTGTGTATATATATATATATATATATATATATATATATATATATATATATATATATATATATACACATTTTATATATATATATATATATATATATATATATATATATATATATATATATATATATATATATATATATATATATATATATATATACACACACACACACACACATATATATATATATATATATATATATATATATATATATATATATAAAAACCTTTCCTGTAACTAGTGTAGTCCAGATTCAGATTTGCTGTATCTAGGACTGTATGTAAGCTTCTGAGCCCCCCCCCACCACCACCACCACCAAGCTTTCTGTGTTGGAGGGAAGCCTTCTAGCATATCAGTGGGAGTGGTAAGCACTAGGTAACCTATCTTCCACATAAGGAGTGGTTCTGGCCCAGAAATTGTAGTTATTGTCCGTTTGTGCAGTTTTTCCATCTCTCAACTTTCTGATTTAAAAGCCCACATTTGCACTTGTTTCCCCCCTTTCCTGTAACTAGTTTAGTCCAGATACAGATTCTTAGTTTTAGCACTTGAATTTGCTTTTTCGTGATCAGCCCTTGTTCAGAACTTGTTGTTGTTGTTGTTGTGTCTTTCGGCTTTTCCCGGTTGTAAGCACTAAATAACCTAATTACTACAGCACTCAACCTTCTTCATTACCTAGAGGAAAACAGCTCTTGTACTTACTTTCCTCACTTATCTAGAGGAAAATAGTTTTTTATTCAGGCATGTTCAAGGGTCAGCTCCCGGTGTTCTCTCCTGTCTATCTGATAAATCTGGACATCTTGGGGCAATGTAGAAATTGCCTCATGTACACAGACAACCCTCTCCTCCTACCACCCAACACTACAACCTGTGAGAGATGCACTTATCTAGCCAAACTGGAAGTAAAGCTCTCTCCAATCAAAACTGAACTTGACAGTCAAGAGGAGAAGGTAAACACTTGCACCACACCGCACTCATCACATAGTCTCACTAAATCTACACCACCAAAATAGACACATAGAAACAGAAAAACATTTGCGGAGGCTCTCAGTAATAATCTGCTCAAGCAACAGAGACCTCCAAAGCAGAAATGCAAGCAACCTCCACCCCCCATCACAACCCAAATAACACATAGACCGCAGACTCAGTGTGCCACTCAACCACAGTCAATAAGGCAAAACAACGTACCCAACACACTAGTCAGAGGTGACTCTATAGTCAGGCACACTGGTGTTCCACTCTCCAGGCTAAACAAGAAGGTTAATGTCAGCTGTCTGTCTGGTGCCAGGATCCGCCACATAACCCATGCACTCAGGTCACTCCACAACAAGTACAAATATGACTCTGTCACTGTCCATGTTGGTGTGAACGACCGGAGACGTACCTCCCTGGACTACATGAAAAGAGACATGGAACAGCTCTCCAATCTTGTAGCCCAGGCAGGTATGACCCTAGCCCTGAGTAGCATTCTGCCATCACCCAGAATGATGCCGCAGTACAAGGACAAAATGATTGACTTCAACAATTGGCTAAGCTTCTGGTGCCATTCTAAAGGGATCCAGTATCTGTCTGCCTGGGATGACATGGTCGACAGACCACGATGCTTTTCCAGAGATGGCCTGCACCTGTCACCCCTGGGATTCCGGATACTGGCTAAGGTTCTTTCCGCCCCTATAGTGCCTTTTTTAGGCAAGGTTAAAATGATACATTCACCACCATAAAAGGAACAGGCAAGCAAAAACTGAGGGTGATGCTACTCAATGCTAGAAGTCTAAATCTCAAAATGCACTCACTCGAGGTACTCCTTAAAATGGAGAACATAGATATCTGTGCAGTGACTTAGACCTGGTTCAAGGCTCCAAAGAGCACCCCTGCACTACCAAACTATAACTCATACCACACTTGTTGGCCATGTACCCTGGACCAGAACACCAAAGGCAGAGGTGTGCCCATATTCATTAAGGATATGCACACCTCCAGGCTAGTTGCTCAGCATAATAGAGCCGATGTTATCCAAGTGCAACTAACTCTGGGCAAAACTGCAATCCAAATTGTAGCTTGCTACACATCACCCACCATGCCCCAGGATTCCCACTCCTCTTTTCTTGATGTACTGGAAAATATTAGGGTTAAACCAAACACCCTAATAATGGGTGATTTCAACTACCCCACTATTAACTGGGAAAACTACTTGCGTACCAACTCCTTCACTCAACGCTTTCTGGAATTCATAAACTCCAATGCCCTGGATCAACTTATCCACACCCCCACCAGGGGCAACAATATCGTAGATCTAGTCATTACCAGCATGAGTGACCGGTGTTCCACACCTGAAGTCAACGCCTCATTGGTCCGATCCAACCATAAGCTAATTACCCTAGATATCCACATCCTGCCCCCACCCCCCATTAAGGAAACCATGGTAAAAAAATTCTCCAAAGCCAACTTCATGCCTCTTAAGACAGAAGTGGAGAACTTCATGACACCCATGCAGATGGACAATACTGTTACGACTACTGAATCCTACACAATTGCACTTTATAAGCACTTACATAAGTGTATGAATCGTGCTAACCCAAATAGAACCAAGATGCTATCCTCCAAAAAAAGGAAGCCAATCTAGTGGTCCCCTGCCATAAACAAACTGTACAACAGAAGGAAGAAACTGTTGCAAAAGAGAGTAAAATCCCATGAATGGAGGAGCTCCCTGGTCAGCTTCAGTAAGAAGCTGCGATCCCTGATAAAATCCTCCAAAGCTAGTTACGAAAACAAAATTGCCAATGATTTTAAAGACAACCACAAAGCATTCTATAGCTATGTCAAGAATCTCAATGGCAACACTCAGGTCTGCTCTGAGTTACAGCACAATGGCACTAAATATACAGACCCAACTGATATTGCCAACATCCTGGCAGATAGGTTCAGTGCTAACTTTACCCCCTCTCACCCCCTAAAAAGCCCATTTCTATACTGGAAGAATGCAAAGTTCCTGTAATCACCGCTGCACAGATAAAAACCACACTCTCCAAAGCCAAGAACACAGCATCCATGGGCCCAGACAACATCCCAGGCTGCGTTCTACATGAACTACAGAATGAACTGGCACCCCTCCTAAGTACCATGTTCAATCATAGCCTCACCTCAGGCTTTGTGCCTGCTGACTGCTGCACAGCAACGGTTATCCCACTCCACAAGGGTGAGCCACCACAGACCCCGGGAACTACCTCCCCATTAGCCTGATGAGCCTGGTCTGCAAGGCCATGGAACGTATCATCATGGAACTTATAAACAAAGACATTGGTAATCTCCAAACTCAGGACCCCACCCAGTTCGGGTTTGTAAAAGGCAGATCATGTCTCCTAAACCTGATAGACTTCGTTGAAGCGGTCACCAAAGCCGTAGAGAAGGGTAAGGTGGTTCACACAGCCTAACTAGATCTTACCAAGGCTTTCGACACCATCCCCCACTCTGGAATTAAACTAGGTATAAATCCCTATGTCACAAGATGGGTTGCCAACAGGCTCACTGACAGAACCCACACTGTGAAAGTAGCAGACTCCAAATCTGACTTCAGTCCAGTGACAAGTGGAGTACCACAGGGTTCAGTCCTGGGTCCTCTCCTGTTTGGTATCGACTTCTCTGAAGTACAGGCTAACACAGAAGGTCTTTGGCTAACTAAGTTCCCAGATGACTGCAAACTAGGAGCCATAATCGAAATTCCTAACGATGTGGACATCCTACAAAAGAGCCTCACTGAGACAGATGCCTGGTGTCAAAACCATGGCCTCAGGCTCAATGCCAAAAAGTGCATTGTCATCCCCTTTGGTAAAAACTCTGTACCCATGAACTGCAACATAGGCAGTAGTATACTTAACACTGAAAGTGTGATAAGAGACCTTGGGACACAGGTGGACAGTAGTCTCTCCTTTGATAATCACATCACCAGAGTAGTCAGGAAATCCTTCTACATGGCACACCTAATCACAAAAGGTTTCTCATCCAGAAAAAAAGAGGTCATTGTTCCCCTCTACTCATCACTCATTAG
Source organism: Protopterus annectens (assembly GCF_019279795.1). NCBI lineage: Eukaryota > Metazoa > Chordata > Ceratodontiformes > Protopteridae > Protopterus > Protopterus annectens. Next base: position 652,700,921 of record NC_056746.1, read on the forward strand.
ACCCATTATAGAGTACAACGCCCCTTTTGATATGTACCTCACAAGACATCTAAAACAACAAGAAAGGCTGCAGAAATACCTCACAAAGAGGATTACTGGCCTCAAACAGATGCCCTACGCAGACCGTATTAAAAAACTCCAGCTTTACTCCGTCGCATATCACCTACTCAGAGGTGATCTCTGCCTAACAAACAAAGCTATGTCAAACCCACAGCTGTTGGACATGCTCCACTTAAAGAAATCCCAATCCCTCAGAGCTACATGCTCTAGGGACCTAAACCTTGTCACCACAATAAACAGAACATGCCGGCGGGATAGATTCCTGTCCCAGAGACTTCCCATACTCTGGAATAAATGACCTATCTATATCAAACAAAGCTCCTCATTAGCACTCTTCAAGAAAAAATCTTGATGATTGGAAGGGAATAGGAAATTCACCCTGGGGATCACCTCTGTGGCTTTGCTCAACAGTGGCACAGGAAAATAATTTTCTTGGGTGGCAAAAGCCAGGGTACCTTTTTGGCTGGGCTTGTATAGGCCACAGGGCCGATAGCCTAGTACCTACCTATGAACCTGGCAGCATGGCTGATCGTGTAGTTATACAAACAACACCTCTCAGTAAAGCTGTGATGGATGTCATTTTGGAAGCCAGAAGGCTTAGTACTAGAAAATCTTATGCTGATAAATGGAAGAAATTCTGTGCTTGGAATCGAGCACAAGGAACTGATAGAACTAAATATTCCTCAGATATTACAATACTTGACTGAGATGCTTGACAAAGGCCTATCTTTCTCATCAATTAAAATCCATGCCTCTGCCATTTCGGCTCATTACAATACAGAGTCACCAATCTTTTCTCATCCTTTACTAAAGCAGTATCTTAGAGGAGCCAAAAATTTAAGGCCTTCTATTAGATCACCAATACCTGCATGGGACCTCAATTATGTGTTAGAAAAGCTCACCCTGCTGCCATTTAAACCAGCTGCTACCACTGATATAAAGTTCTTATCATAGAAAACAGCTCTGCTACTAGCAATTACTTCGGCAAGAAGAGTCTCGGAGCTACAGGCCCTCATGGCTGTGGAGCCTTTTATCATATTTTACCCAGACAGGGTGTCTCTGAGGACAAATCCAACATTTATGCCTAATGTGGTTTCCAGTGTGGCTCTTAACCAAACTATTCATCTGCCAACCTTTTATCCAAATCTGCAGAACAAGGGGGAGATAATTCTGCATTCCCTGGACGTACACAGACAATTAAGATTCGACTTCAGCAGGACTAAAGCTCTAAGAAAAACTGAGCAATTACTAGTGACACATGCTGCAGGATCAGAAGGAAAGGCCATTTCAAAGCAGACTATTTCAAAGTGGATAAGCCACTGCATCTATTTCTGCTACATACACCATGGTAAACCTGTGCCCAAGGGCATTAGGTCTCATTCCACCAGAGCTGCATCTACTTTAGCAGCCTTTCTCAGAGGAGTATCAACCAAAGACATTCTAGAGGCTGCTACTTGGAGTTCTGTTCACACCTTTACAAAGCATTATCATTTGCCTCTCTACTCTAAGTGCAGGGCAGGCTTTGCCACTGCAATTCTGCAGGGCCTTATAGCCGCACCTAATGCTGTTTAGCTTCAGCCTCCCAACCATAGCCTTGGGATTCTACCCAAATGTAATGACTGCAGCAGTGAAACATGAAGAACATAGTACAGTTGTGTACACTTACCATAAATGTAGATGTTCGAGTGTATTCACTGTTGCAGTCCAGGTTACCCGCCCGCCATCCCACTTTCATTCTGGAGTTTATCTTTCCTTCTCTATCTTCTACAACCTATGTGGTGTATTTGCTTGTAGATGAAGGTAAAGTTTATATTGATGCATGTGTATGTGTGTATATATATATATATATATATATATATATATATATATATTTTTTTTTTTGCAACATTTTTGGGGGCACCTGACATCTGGGGCAAGAAAAACTAAAAAAAAAAAAAAAAAAAGGAGTCGGCTGCATTTTTTATACCCCTGACGACCTGAGGGAAGAGGAGACAGCAACCGAAGCAGGACCCAAGACTTTGGAATTCAAGCCGACTGAGGGCAACCTGCCAGCAGATTACCAAAATGTAATGACTGCAACAGTGAATACACTAGAACATCTACATTTATGGTAAGTGTACACAACTGTACTTTCCTTGTGCCAGGAATAAAGTGAGAATGGAGACCCATACTTTCCACCCTAAACACATTCCTCAAGGTCCCTTCTTTCAAGATTTTAACTCTCCAAACTCTTCTGTCATTCCTCTACAGGTTTTTCTGGTGCTACTGGATCTACCACTTTCATTTCTCTGCTTTGCATTTTGGACTTTCTACAACCACCAATTGCCTGGCTCTGGTTATAGCCTTCTGCAGGATTCTGGGAAACCAGATATTCCCATTCTCAGACAACCTGTTATTATAGGTATCCTCTCAACAGACCCTTATGCTACATTTCAACTTCACCTTGTCCCTGCTTCAAGATATTGGATTAATAATCACGTTCAGAAACCCACAATGGGACCAAGCCAAGGCTTAATTTTCTTGGGCTGCAGACTAGACATCAAACTCGTGCATTCTGCCGCCAGAAAAGGTGAAGAGTCTCTCCAGTTACTTCTGTTCTCTTCTTCCTCTTCAGACTTACAGAACAAGAAAAATTCTCTGAGCACTGGGGTTCATGACTGCAGCTATACCTATGATTACTTTTGCCAGACTCCCTATAAGAAAGATCCACTGGTACCTGAAATCCATCTGGTATCACCATTCCCAGCCCCAGACACTAAAATTCCTATCCTATCCTACTGTATCCTTTCCTTAAGGAAAGAAATCCTTTAGTGGATATCACCAGATACATTAACCCAGGCATGCCTTTCAAATTCCAGATACCGCAACAGGAGTTGCACACAGGTGCCTCAGATTATGCATGGAGTTTATGAATAGGCAGCCTGAGAATTCAGGGCCAATGGCCACCAAATGTAAGATACAGCACATTAGTCTGAAGGAGACACTACTTGCAGATCTTCTCCCCCTCTTGGGATTCAGGAGCCCTAATAGTTTTCACAGATGACACTATTGTCAAGTGGTACATAAACAAGCATGGGGCTCCAAATTCTATCATCTGTACAGACAGGTTCTTTTTATGAGATCAGGCCACAAAAGTGAACCTGTCTCTCTAAGCAACATCCATTCTCTCACAGAACAATGTCCTGGCGGACTTTCTAAGCAGATCTGCACTAATAGATAATGAACAGGGATATCACCCTGGACATGGTCTACAAATGGTGTGCCCCACAGATTGACTTATTTGCGTCCACCAGCAACAAACAACTTTGGCTCTGTTGCTCCAAGATACACAGTCCCCAAGTTTGGAAAATGGACCCTATCCCCTTTCATTGGAAGGGGAGTTTCTTACATGCCTTCCCTCTACTTCTTCTTACTAAAGATCTAGAGAGGCAATAGAAAGATCTTATTGATGACGCCGTTTTTGCCAAGGCAGCATTGGTGTCCCCTTCTCAACCACCTAGCCAAGGGTCATGACTGCAAGTTACTTCTCTCTGTGAACTTGCTCACACAACAGAAGGTCTTGTTGTCTCAACCCAGCCTGTCATCCTTCAATCTGACATTACAGATGAAGAGTCTGACCACATTTAGGCACCAATTGTCTGAGGACGTGCTGTAAGTTCTTCAGGAGGCAAAGATACCTACTACCCAGAAGTCTTGCCTGACTAAATGGAAAAGATTTGCAATCTGGTTTTATACACATAAACAGGAATCTGCACAAATGGGTGCCCCAGTTCTCCCTTATTTATGTAAGCTGTTGAAAACTGGCCTGGGATAACCTTCTATCAAGGCACACCTCTCAGCCATTTATGCTGGTCTTCCTCCGGATCCTCCTCTTTTGTCTAGACTAGAGGTAAAAAAAGTTCCTAAAACCTCCTTGGAATGATATCCTGCCTTCTTGGGGCCTAAACTTTGTTCTGGAAAAAGTCATGCTCCCTCCTTTTGAACCAGCAGCCTCTGCTTCTCTAAAATTATGTAGTTTGAAAAACGTACTTCTGGTAGCCCTTTACTCAGTTAAATGAATCTCTGAGCCACAGGTCCTATGGACTAGCCTTTCTTCCTTATTTTTCATAAGGACAGAGTGTTTATGAGGGCCTATTCAACAGGCCATCAATCTTGCTACTTTTTCTAAACCACAATATAAGGGAGAGAGAATTTTGCACTCTCTTGATGTGGATAGTCAACTCAGGTTTTACTTCGACAAGATATGCGCAAGTCTGACCAATTGTTTGTTTCTTTCCAAGATTGCAAGATAGGGAATCCGGTCTCAAAACAAATTTTTGCCAGTTATTTTTCTAAAACCATTGCCTTCTGCTACAGTCATCATGGTAAAATTCACAAGAGAAGGCACATTTTACTAGAACAGTGACCTCACCTTTAGCTTTTTACAAAAAGATTGACTCTAGAATCATCCTAGAAGCAGCAATGTGGTCTTCTGTGCATACCTTTACCAAGCATTACACAGTAGACAGAGTAGATGCTTTCTGTAAAAACTGCCTTAGCCAGTTCAGTCCTGTTTGGACAGTTCTCCCATAGCACAGCCAACCACCCTTTATACTACTTGAGCTTTGAGAATCTCCCAACAGTTTAGAATACTGCAACAGTGATGTAAGGAAGGACATGGTAGAGTTGTATAAGAGCCTGCCTTAAAGGTAGACATCCTAGTAATCACTGTTACAGTATTCCTTCCCACCTTACCTCCCTACATCCCTTTCTTGTTCATTTTCCATCCTTTTGCCATGAGCCGAGATTAACTACTATTTTTCTGCCTTCTCTCTGCTTAGGTAACTATTTTATCATGTTACTTAGGTGTCTACAGGCTTACTGGCTTGGAGAAAGTCTGAGGTTTTATATTCAAGCATCAACTTAAGTACCCTTATGCCTGTGGGCTTAGGCCATGCACTGGATGTATGGCTGTATGGAAGGTTTTGGCTTTGGTACCCCAGCTGGATGTTCAGGTTATTTGGTGAGGTAACCCAACAGTTTGGAATAGTGTAGCAGTGATCTGTAGGACCTCTACTGTTATGAGTTAAATTCTTACATAACTGTACTTTACGACATTGTGTGTGTGTGTGTGTGTGTGTGTGTGTGTGTGTGTGTGTGTGTGTGTGTGTGTGTATATATATGTATATATATATACACACACACACATACACAAAATGGTGTGTAATAAGCGCGCACACACACACACACACACACACACACACACACACACACACACACACACACACACACACACACACACACATCTTAGTTTCTTGAGAAGAGGATACCTTCCAGTGATGTTCTTCGTGTTTCACTGTTGCAGTCATTACATTTGGGTAATCTGCTGACAGGTTGCCTTCAGTTGGCCAGAATAACTAAGTCTTGGGTCCTGCGTCGGTTGCTGTCTCCTCTTCCATGAAGTCAGGTCGTCAGGGGTATAAAGCATGCAGCAGATGCCATTTTATTGAGTCTTTCTTGCCGCGCGGTGCTCGAAGCAGAAGCAGTTCGCAAGTGCCGGTCGGCCGTTTCCTGAAATTTTCGCATTCGAGTTTCAGAACCAAAGTCTTCAAACTAAAGCCAAGTACCCTGTTGGGGAAACTTTTTCTTGCTCCTTACCGATGTCAGTGAAAGTTAATAATTGCATTACTTCTGGGAAGCAAATACCTCATAATGATTTCCATTTATACTGTATTCCTTGCCTAGGCCCAGATCATAACGTATCTTGCTGTCGGTTTTGTACTAGATTTAACCAAAGCACTATTTTGCCCTGACCAAGCAAAGCTTGAATGATGAAAGACAGCAACTTTGAATGTGAGAAGTACAAGGAGGAGGAGGGGCCTCCTTCCAGGTCATTCTGTAACCCTGCTGAATAACAGAGAGGACTCATTTCTCTGGTGTAATGAGATACCCTTTTGCGCATAGAGTAGTCAGTCAGACTTGTGTGGGTAGGAAGGCCTTCCAGATCTAGAGTCCCTACCTGGTATGTCTTGGAATCTTTTTTTTTTAGGCATTTTCTTGGCTTAAGTCTGCCTGCGGGCAAAAGGAGTGGGCTTTGTAAGGTAGTTCCTCTAATACCTGGGAAATTAAGAAAGATCCGTCTGCAATCCCTTACAATTTTCCCTTGTTCTTATAAGGTTTTATTTAGTCCTGATGCTGCTAGTTTAAAAGATCCATGTTCAAAGGACAGTCTAAAATGTTTGGCCTTAATATTCTCAAGGAGGGGCTGATTGTGTAGCCATGCATACTTCCTGATAACAGGACCTGTAGCAGCTGCTCTGGAGGAAGTTTTCACTGCTTACAGCTGCTTTTTATGCTCTGTCTAGCCAATTGCAAAGCTTGACCCACCATATTCATGACCTGTTTATTGCCAGTTTTTTCCACAGAGAACATGTTTTTACTTAAATCCCCCTGAATAGGCAGCAAGTATTTAATCATTTGGGTCTGACAATTCAGTACTCCAAAGGCTAGAGAGAGAAAAAGATGTACATCTTGTTTCCCAATCAGGCCACTGCTCTATCATCTTTATCTGAGATAAAGGTTATAGTAGCAGTATGCATGGAAAACACAGAAGGGTCTGCCACTAGACTTTTGTAGAGAAACTTTAGGTTTTCAGTCACTTTATAAAACTTGTCAGGCCTTTAAGGGGCTGGTGGATTAGAGTCACGGGCAGTGGAGGTGAATACAAAAGCATACAGGAAGGCCTCCAGAGCAAGAGAGACAGGAGCAGGGGTGCCTACTTCCAAAAGACTAAGTGGCTGAGGGTTAGCATAATGGTTAAGCTATTTACCTTACAGACACAAGGTGCAGGGTTTGATTCTCACAGGGGTAACTGGCTAGGCTTAAAATGGCCCACAAGGGTAGTTAGCCTAGTACTAACCTATGAACCTAATATCTTTTTTTTTTTTTTTTTTTTGCACATCAGAAATCTGCTTAGATTCCTAATCAAAATGTTTTAGAAAGAGTCGTCATCATCAGAAGCTACATGACCTCATGAGTGGATCTGAGAAAAAAAGGCCAAGGAGTGCTCAGAGTCGGAATCAGTGTCTTCATCCTCAGAAGATGATTCTAACTGCCTCTTATGAGGTTTGGCAGACCAGTATAATGGAGTAGGCCCAGCAAAAAGTGGTGGCATAGGTGCAATTATGGCCTTAAACAGGCCCTGTGAAAAAAATCCATCCACTCCTTTTCCTTAGAAGTTTAAGAGGTCATTTTTTTTCTTTCTAGGTACGATGTCCACTTTCACTACACACAGAAGCTCAGAATCCTAAAGTACCTCGATAACAGAGCTCCAGTCTGCCTCTCTAACTAGAATCTGCAATATACCACTGGGTCCTTCAGAATTAAACAGGATTCATTCTTCTCACCACTGTTGGCAGCATCAGTCATTCTGAAATTGCAAAAGTTAGATGCCATATCAGCCTGCCATATCAGCCTCCTGCAGGGACACAGCAGAGGTTATCTTAGAATGTGCTGGGCATACTGCAGGTTTTGAGACCTATGTGGGTACATCCAAGTCCGAACAGGCAGATGGAATATCAGGCCTAGGACTCGATCTTTTCCTTTGTGACAAGTAGGAAGTCAGGGGTGGAAGGGTCTGTCATCTTTGCTTGGGCAAGGCAGTTAAGAAGCTGGGCTTCCAAGTAGGCATTAATGGAAGAAAGTTACATTCACAAGGTTATAGGAACAGAGGACTGGCAGACTGAATGATTCTTATAATCATGCTCTGCACCTAAACAGACGAGGCCTGGGAGTGGAGATCCTTTTAGGGACTCTACCTACTGAAATAGTGCTTCTGCCCCCTAGTTGTCCTCTAACAGAGCAACAAACAGCAATGCAGCTGAGAAAATCAAGGAAGGGTCACTTACCTGAACCTGTGAAGGCCAACAGTACCAACAACCATGCACAGACAGATCAACAGATGTGAGGCCTACATTCAGACTGCCATCAAGATTGCCTGCGGTTTTGCACTCTTTAGGTCATACATCAGAAACATGACTCTAGGGAAGGTCCTGGCTTTGGTACCCCAACAGAATGTCTAAGTTGTATGGTGAGACAACCCAACTGTCTGGAATACTCTAACAGTGATCTAAGGAAGGAGATCTAGGAATATTCTAGCACTGTAAGGCACTGAGCTCGGAATGAGGGTGGAAGAAAACCTGGGGAGTAAGTGCTCATAACCCTGCTGTGCAGATGTTATTGTGAACCTCCTTACCTGTTAGTGGTTGAAGAGTCGGCTTTGGTCATAGTACAGGATAGTACTGCATATTGGCTACATACTGTTAGGGCCAAACCTCATTCATTTATTTACTGTGTACCAATTTTTATTCCATTTTATTCCACTTGTTTTTGTAACCATATTCAACGAAAGAGCAGTGGAATGGCTTAGAGAACTGTAACCGCCATCATTGAAAGGTGCCTTAGGGAATGCCAGCTAATACTGTTGTGACATTGGTAGGCCTGCCAGGTTTAGGAAATGTACTTTTCTGAATGTTGTAAAAAGGTGAGCTACAGATACTCCCATCCCCAACAAATGGTGAAACCTTATTTGGGTGATCTGCATATTTGCTTTCTAAACATGAAAGAAAAGCTAAACCCTATAAACCTTTGACTTAAATGTTTCACATATTGTACCATATCACAATGAATGCCTGTTACTTAAAATTCATTTTTTCAGGAAGAGGCAGATTCACCTCCAACAACATGAGCAGGACAGAAGGCAACAATACAGTACAACACAGAAAGAGATTTTACTTTGATTGCTTGGAGCCTAGTGACTTTGTACTTAACTCCATCTTCCTGCAGACCAGTATGTAGGAGAACATCATGACAAACCATCTGCCATTAGACTTGGAGAAATACACAGAAAATGTTTACTACACCTAGTTTTCAGTCCACTGAATCCATTAATTATCCTGTCAGAGGCAAAGTCCCAAAACCTTTTTCCCTATAGTTATCTACATCTTTGCATCTAGTTTTGGAACTGCTGAAAGTTGTACAGTGAGCACTCTGACAGTTAAGAAGTACATTTTTTAAGGCAATGTGTTTACAAGTGCCTGCAAAGGACAGTGATTGAGGACCACTATGACTTCAATCACTGCTATACCAACAGACCAGGTCTGGCAAATTCACTTTAAATAATTTTCTTACATTGGTGGTGCTGAATTCTTGGTTGGGAGGATTGAACATGGATGATGCTTATGTACAATTTTAAACCCACACTTCTCCAAACAGGGAAATTCCATTTACAGTTTAAGACTCTTCCGTTTGGTCTGTATTCTCCTCCTGAATGTTTATAAAATTTCAAGCACCAGTATCTATCTACCACAGGTTGCATCAGCTTTCAGTTTACTAGTGGGAAGGGTCTTTTCCACATGAATGCAGTAGTCTTATTAGCATCACTAATTTTAGAGAAGATCCTTGAAAGGCGTCAAACATTTGCTAGTATGGTCTTATCTCATGAGAAGTGCTATAGCAGTGCAGAGCCAGGAGGTTGCCGCATGTGCCTTTCTGTGCCTGTATTTGGGAAGCAACAGTTGTATGCATATTCTTGAAATTAGGCAATGCATTCAGTGCGAGTATAGGGTTATACTACTGTACCGCTCATCTCCCCTTATGTTTGTCACTTTTGAAGACACCGGATAAAACAACAAATGACCACAAAGCGGAGGCAAGCCACAAAGGAACTCAGGCAAAAGAAATGTTGTTAACGTATATTTAATAAGAGCGTTTTCACTCCTCACATAGAAGAGCTTCTTCAGACAAAGGTAAAAAGCGCCAAGCGCTACTTTTAAAAAAGCAACAGCTGGTAATTTTGATGAGAGTTGTAATATCTCTGTAATTTTGAAATATAATAGCTATCTAAGAAATTGAACTGTCAATTTGTGAGCGCAAATACCCAATTACTTTCATCGAAACATTTTCAGTATTAATAACACATGTATTAGATATTCTTTTTTAATGTGTTGTATTTACTATTCATTACCCCTCCCATTTGTTTAGGGTACATGTGTATTTGTGATTAATAGTTTGATGACTTTTAAATATTTTTCTTGTATTATAAATCATTTTAGGGTAATACTTGGTGTTGTTACTGTGGGACGGCACTGTTGAAAACAGGCAGATTGATGTAAATTATTGTACCTATTAAAATATATCAGTGTTCCGTAAGCAACTAGCTGAAAAGGAAGTGACATCAAAATTATCAGCTGTTGCTTTTTTAAAAGTAGCGCTTGGCGCTTTTTACCTTTGTCTGAAGAAGCTCTTCTATGTGAGGAGTGAAAACGCTCTTATTAAATATACGTTAACAACATTTCTTTTGCCTGAGTTCCTTTGTGGCTTGCCTCCGCTTTGTGGTCATATGTTTGTCACTTTCATAGACAGGACATCAAGAAGCAGTCAAGGTTTGGTCACACTGCTCAATTTGGAGAGGAAGTTTGTTCCAGAGAATCGGTAGGTGCTGTATGACAAATCTACTTTGGCCCATTAAAGACAGCTCACTGCCACCCTGCTTTTGACCAGTTTCATGAACGCTGAATCGTGTGCTTAAATATGGTATCACCTAATCACCAATACATTTTTATTTGTACTCATAGGTTGCTTTGATGTGCTTGATTTGGAATAATCTGTTACATGGTAACTGTCAACAATATTTCTGCAAATCAATGTGGCAGTGTTTAAACTGTTTACAGTAGGTTTAGATCCCTGGCCTTGGTGTTACTACAACGGCTTGATTTCTGAATGTATAAGAGTTCTGGATTCCTTACGGCCTTCTATGTGAGACACAGGCCACTTCTAAGGAGTCTTTATGATACGAATAAAAAGATATAGCATCCAATCTTTTCTGGCACCTTACGTCTTTTAAGCCCTTTTAGTTAGGAACCTTTGGGGTCTTTCCAATTGATTGGATATGTTGTAAGGTATATCCTAAGGGGACATTGTACTCTATGATAGACCTAATCAATGCAAGGCAGAAGGATTTCCTACCCACTGTTGCAACACAATGATCAAACATGAGGAAGCTATCTACTCAAGTACCCAGGTCTCTCACATCCTTTTCACTTTGAAGTGGTGTGGTTTCTCTGCTATATGCTGGAGTTGCTGGTTGCTTATCAAAGGCAACAAAGTCGCACTTTTTAGTATTAAGTTTGCGCCCATTTTTTGTATACCAGTTAATGAAATATAAGCTCCTACTGAAGTGTCCGCATGTCAAAGGGAGGAACTTGACGATAACGCCTGTCTTACAATCCTTTGCAAATTTTGTTAATCACAGGTCTTTGACAGATGGAGATTTGAGTAACAGAGACTGAATGGCAGGCATCCTGACACAGATCCCTTTGAAACTCAATGCACCAACAACACTGACCATACAATTTCTGACTCTAAGCCATATTGATATCCATCAAATTACATATAGGTCAGTTAGAGTTAATTTCGTTTGCTTCACATGACGGCATGCAGTACAATATCAAATGCCTTCGCAAGGTCAGGCTATGCTGTCAGCACACAGTCCACAGCGTGTGTCATTTCTCAAAGAGTATAACTAGATTCACCTGACAGAATCTGCCCTTAAAGTAAAGTCTGATAAGATTTTTAGCAACACCATTCATCAAGCAAGTTATGACACATTACATGGCTTTACATATAAGGCTTGCCAGACTTACGGATGTACAATTTCCAGGGTTAGCAGAGGGGTCACCTTTATAAGGTGGCATCACAATAGCTCAGCTCCATACCTGTAAGACAATTCCTGATGCTAAGCACAGGTTAAGGAGACTAAGGAGTGCGTCTGCCAGTGCTTGTTTAGTGCTATTTTATTAGGTAACTGAATATGTTATCAGGCTCCATAGATGTATTCTTAATTTTGGAGAGAACATTTTGTACATGTTCTTTGATGACTTTTGGTGGTAGGAGTCCCTTTGGGTGGTATGCAGATTTGGAAAAGCTGTCTCTGGGATGAAGATGGCGGTACATGTCTTTACCAGTATGTTAGCAATATCCACTGGATCAGAGTAAGTAGTGTCATTTGGAACACACTCCAAGCAATGCTGAGTGTTATTCATAGGTTCATATGTAGGTACTAGGCTATCGGCCCTAGCGCCCATACAAGCCTAGCCAAAAAATGTACCCTGGCTTTCGCCACCCAAGAAAATTATTTTCCTGTGCCCCTGTCGAGCAGAGCCACAGAAGTGATCCCCAGGGTGAATTTACCATTTCCCATCCAATCATCAAGATTTTTCTTGAAGAGTGCTAATGAGGAGCTCTGTTTGACATAGATAGGTAGTCTGTTCCAGAGTATGGGAAGTCTCTGTGACAGGAATCTATCCCTCCAGCATGTTCTGTTTATTGTGGTGACAAGGTTTAGGTCCCTAGAGCGTGTAGCTCGGAGGGATAGGGACTTCTTTAAGTGGAGCATGTCCAACAGCTCTGGGTTTGACATAGCTTTGTATGTTAGGCAGAGATCGCCCCTGAGTACGCAATATGTGATGGAGTAAAGCTGTAGTTTTTTTGAGAAGGTCTGCCTAGGGCATCTGTTTGAGGCCAGTAATCCTCTTTGTGAGGTATTTCTGTGGTCTTTCCAGTTGTTGTAGATGTCTTGTGAGGTACATACCAAAAGGGGCATTGTACTCTATAATGGGTCTAATGAGTGATGAGTAGAGGGGAACAATGACCTCTTTTTTTCTGGATGAGAATCCTTTTGTGATGAGTTGAGCCACGTAGAAGGATTTCCTGACCACTGTGGCAATGTGATTATCAAAGGAGAGACTACTGTCCATCTGTGTCCCAAGGTCTCATCACATTTTCAGCATTAAGTAGACTACCAGATATGTGGTAGTTCATGGGTACAGAGCTTTTACCAAAGGGGATGACAATACACTTTTTGGCATTGAGCTTCAGGCCATGGCTTTGACACCAGGTATCTGACTCAGTGAGGGCCTTTTGTAGTCTGTCCACATCATTAGGAGTTTCGATTATGGCTCCTAGTTTGCAGTCATCTGCAAACTTTGTTAGCCAAAGAACTTCTGTGTTGGCCTGCACTTCAGAGAAGTAGATACCAAACAGGAGAGGACCCAGGACTGAACCCTGTGGTACTCCACTTGTCACTGGTCTGATGTCGGATTTGGAATCCGCTACTTTCACAGTGTGGGTTCTGTCCATGAGCCAGTTGGCAACCCATCTTGTGACATAGGAATTTATAGCTAGTTTAGTGAGCTTATCTATAATTCCAGAGTGGGGGATGGTGTCGAAAGCCTTGGCGAGATCTAGATAAGCTGTGTGAACCATTTTACCCTGGCTTTGGTGACTGCTTCAAAGAAGTCAATCAGGTTTAGGAGACATGATCTGCCTTTTACAAATCCAAACTGGGTAGGGTCCAGAGTTTGGAGATTACCAGTGTCTTTGTTTATGAGTTCCACGATGATACATTCCATGGCCTTGCAGACCAGGCTCATCAGGCTAATGAGGCGGTAGTTCCTGGGGTCCATTGTGGCTCCCTCTTTGTGGAGTGGGATAACCGTTGCACTGCGCCATTCAGTGGGTACAAAGCCTGAGGTGAGGCTATGATTGAACATGGTACTTAGGTAGGGTGCCAGTTCATTCTGTAGCTCGTGTAGAACGCAGCCTGGGATATTGCCAGGTCCCATGGATGCTCTGTTCTTGGCTTTGAAGAGTGTGTTTTTTACCTGTGCAGCCGTGATTATAGAAACTTTGCATTCTTCCGGTATAGAGCTGGGCCCTCTAGGGGGTGAGAGGGGGGTAAAGTTAGCACTGAACCTATCTGCTAGGATGTTGGCAATATCAGTTGGTTCTGTATATTTAGTGTCATTGTGCTGTAACTCAGAGCAGATCTGAGTGTTGCCATTGAGATTCTTGACATAGCTCTAGAATGCTTTGTGGTTGTCTTTAGAGTTAGTGGCAATTTTGTTTTCGTAACTAGCTTTGGAGGATTTTATGAGGGATCTCAGTTTCTTACTGAGGTTGACCAGGGAGTTTCTCCAGTCATGGGATTTTACTCTTTTTTGCAACAGTTTCTTTCTTCTGTTGTAGAGTTTGTTTATGGCAGAGGACCACCAGATTGGCTTCCTTTTTTTTGGAGGATAACATCTTGGTTCTATTAGGGATAGCATGATCCATGCACTCGTGTAAGTGCTTATAAAGTGCATTTGTGTAGGATTCGGCAGTCATACCTCTATTGTCCATCTGCATGGGTGTCATGAAGTTTGCCACTTCTGTCTTAAGAAGTGTGATTTTTCCTGACATAACTAAAGAAGGATTTGTAGGTACCTTTAGCTTTCTTTGCTAGTCTGAGTTTTTAGGATGCCTTTGTTTTCCTGATGGTATTTTTTAGTTCCTTATCTCACTGTCTGATGTTTTCTTTGATTCGAGGATTCTTCTGCTTTGCTATGTAAGTTAAGAAGTTTCTTTATTTTATTGTACAGTCTGTTAATACTAGCGGGTCATCACACTGGTTTGCTTTTTGTCTGGATTTAGTTGGGATTGCCATGTAAATACAATCATCCATGTGTGAGTAGAATTTGTCAAAGTAACTCTTTGCAGCACTGTCATTTTGAGTGACATTGCTACACAAGATCTGATCATATACATTTTAGGAGATTTATATGTTTGAAGTCCTTAAATTCTGTGATGTTTGTGTCTGTAGGTTTGAAGATTTTGATAAAGAAGGTTACTTGCTTGTGAGAGGACTTACCCAATGAAGGGGATAACAAGAGGACAGAATATACATATGCTAGATTTGTGAGGCCAGGGTCAAGCATAATCTATCCTGTAGTAGTTTCCTTAATTTTTATGTAATCTAAGATTTTTTTTATAAATATCCTAGACTGGTCAAGCAGGTACCAAAGATTCCTAGATTAAAAGAATGCCTGCTTATAGGGAGTTTGTCAGGAACACAGGAATCTTGTACAGTTCTGAGGGGACATGAGACAAGTCCTATTGTATGCAATGATCCGATAGTGGATCCTTTTTGGTGATTTAAATCTCTAACTTCTGCTTGGGGTTCTCTAGGTATCTAACTTTATTAACTATGCTAACTTGAGTATGGGCCTCTTTGAAACTGAATATCTATATAGAAATACTGTTTTTCATAGGCAAGTAATTAGATACTATAGGTTCATTGATGACCTGATATTTGCGGTACAAGGGGGTCAGGATTTAGTTGAGAATTTTGTTTCTGAGTTACATAGAAGTAGATTTTATTTAGAATTTGATGGCCTTAAAATAGGAACTAGCATCTCTTTCCTGGATGCCACATTGAGCATTGTGGAAGGTAAAAATTTATACACATCAGTTAATAGAAAATTTGAAGGGGGAACACAGCTTGTACATGGACAGAGTTATCATCCTCCCCATATATTGGGAGCATTACCTTTTGGTGAAGTCCTTAGGATTTCTAGGTTATGCAATAATGATTATGATTTTAAAAAATAATTTAATAAAACTATTGACATGTTTGGGCGAAGGGGTTACAGCAATGAGTTAATTGATAAAAGCTGTAAAAAGATTTTTGAAAGTAATAAAAGAACAGGGGGTAGTGCTAATAAGTTTTTCATTACTTCCTGTAAAATAAGACTAAAGAACAATTTGAAACTATTTATTTTGTAACTACATATAGTTGCTTGGGTACTGAAATGATGCAACAGGTTAGGTACTATTGGGAATACTTTTGCTCTCTTGGTAATGTGACAGCTTGGTTGAAGGAAAAAATGGGGATTCCCTTCAGAAGAGGGAAAATATTCAAAATTTTATAGTTAGGAGTAAATTTATTATGTCTTCCATGTGTTTAGAACATAGAGTATTACCTAGTGGGACTTCCATGTGTGGTAGGTGTAAGGCATGTAAGTTTGTGGTTAGGAGTTTTCCACAAATTAATAACATATCTTTTAATACATGGGATAATTATACTTGTAACTCTGAGGGTGTTATTTACGCCCTCAGTTGCCCCTGTAACCAATTTTATATTGGAGAGACAAAGAGGTCATTTAAAGTTAGACTGATGGAACATGCAAGAGATATTAGTAATAGGAAAGAAGAAAGTTCTGTTGCAATGCACTTTAAAATATTTCATCAGGGCAGCAATGAGGGGTTAAAAGGAACAGTGCTACAGAAAATTAATGCATCTCATTTTGATGTAAATAATTTTAAAAAACAGTTATTATTCAAAGAGGCTGTTTATATTTTAAAGTTTGGCACTTTATACCCTCATGGTGAGATCAGATCACAAACTAATCTCGCTGGAGGTCCTCATCCCACCCCCACCTGAAATAAAAAAGACCACAGTAAAGAACTTCTCGAACGCCGACTTCACACTTCTAAAGACTAGTGTGGTCTCCTTTCAGGCCCCCGAGCCGGCAGAAAACAATACTCAAGCCGCTGAATCACTTACAAATGCCTTCTACCAGCACCTGCAGGACTGCATGGATAAGGCAATCCCAAGCAAAACAAAGACTCTTTGTACCAAAGGCAAGCGTCCAGTCTGGTGGACCCCAGCCATAAACAAACTCTACAACAAAAGGAGGAAGCTACTACAAGATAGAGCAAAATCCTTAAAAGGTAAGACACCCTTGATCACTATAAGTAAAAAACTAAGAGCTCTCATAAAATCATCCAAAGCAAATTTCGAGAGAAAAATAGCTAAAGACTCAAAAGACAATCATAAGGCCTTCTTTAGCTATGTTAGAAACCTAGGAGGAAACTCCCAGATATGCTCAGAACTAGTTCAAAATGATGTGAAGATTACTGATCCTACAGGCGTTGCCAACATACTGGCTGACAGGTTCATTGCAAACTTCTCCCCTTCCCCAAAAGGAGAGATATCTATACCAAACGAGTGCAGCCCCCAAACATCTCCAGCGCCCAAGTGAGAACTGCTCTCTCCAAAGCAAAAACACAGCATCCATGGGACCTGATGGTGTCCCGGCTGTGTGCTCCACGAACTCAATGAGGAATTAAACCCACAGCTAGGACAACTGTTTAATCAAAGTCTTACCTCTGGATACGCACCCAGGAGTGGCGCACTGCAACTGTGGTCCCACTTCACAAAGGCGGTGCCTCCACAGACCCTGGAAATTACCGCCCATTAGCTTGACAAGCCTTATCTGCAAAGCCATGGAGAGGATCATAATGGACCTCATAAATAAAGACATAGGGAATTTGCAGACTTTGGATCCAACCCAGTTTGGCTTTGTCAAAGGCAGATCATGCCTTTTAAACTTGGTTGACTTTTCGAAACAGTCACCAAAGCCATTGATGAGGGAAAGGCAGTCCATACAGCCTACCTCGATCTGGCTAAGGCCTTCGATACAATACCCCACTCGGGTATCATTGAAAAACTCATCAGCTTAAATGTTAACCCATACATCACAAGATGGGTTGCAAACTGGCTGAGTGACAGAACCCACAGGGTCAGAGTTGCTGGCGCCATGTCAGACTCAAAGCCTGTCACAAGTGGTGTCCCACAGGGCTCAGTCCTGGGCCCACTCTTGTTTGGCATCTACTTTTCCGAAGTACAAGCAAACACAGGAGGGTTATGGCTGACAAAGTTTGCAGATGACTGCAAACTGGGCGCCATAGTAGAAAACACATCTGACACACATATCCTTCAGAAGGGTCTCACAGAAACGGATAACTGGTGCCAGAGCCACGGTCTAAAGTTAAATGCCAAAAAATGCATAGTCATACTCTTCGGGAAAAACAAGGTTACCCCTAGCTACCAAATAGGTGGCAATCCACTGAGCACAGAAGAAGTTATCAGGGACCTGGGGACCCAGGTTGATAGTAGTCTGTCATTCGACACCCATGTAGCTAAAGTAGTTAGGAAGACCTTCTACATTGCCCACCTTATCATGAAGGGATTCTCATCTAGATCAAGGGAGGTCATTGTCTCCCTTTACTCATCACTCATCAGACCAATGATTGAGTACAATGCCCCATTCGGAATGTATCTGACCCGACACTTGCAGCAGCTGGAGAGGCCACAAAAGTTCCTCACCAAAAGGATAAAAGGTCTCAAAAATCTGTCCTATGCTGCCCGACTGAAAGAACTCCAGCTCTATTCAGTCGCACGCTTGCTCAGAGGTGACCTTTGCCTAACATACAAGGCCATGTCAAACCCAGATTTGATGAATATGCTTCACCTCAAAAAATCTAGATCCATCAGAGCCACAAGGGCGGGAGATTTAAACCTCGACACGGCTATTAATAGGACGTGCTGGAGGGATAGATTCATCACCCAAAGACTCCCTATGCTGTGGAACAAAATCCCGGTACATGTGAGGCAGAGCACCTCGCTGGCCTTGTTCAAGAAAAATCTTGACCAATGGATGGGAGATTGCAGATATACCCCAGGGATTACCTCAGTGTCACTGCTCGACAGAGGCACAGCAAAATAATGGGTATAGTTCCCCATACTAAAGGGGTGGCGTAAGCCACAAAACTATGGGCTAGGCTTGTAAATGCCCTCGGGCAGATAGCCTAGTATGAACCTATGAACCTATGAACCTATGAAGTGGAGAATGTTAATTTAATTGTTCTATTGTTTTATTGCATTCGCTATAAACTTTTTTAACTTCCTAAAGTGGATAGTTAATTATTTAATTATTGCTTGTTAGTTTTATATAAAATGTATGTGCTTTTGTGGTTCTTTACTCCTTGAAGGCTACGGCCAAGACGTCAGAGGAAAATAACTTGTTTCAATAAAACTTTTGGATCACTGCCTGGTTGTAATTTGCTGTTTTTTGGTGCCTGGTGGTTGCTGTTGTTCTCTAGGTATCTGTCTGAAGGTAATATGGTCTCTAATAAAATGGGATATACCACCACAGTTTCCATCAAGTCTAAACAAGTGGTAAGGACAAAATCGAGGCCATGGTGGAGGTGTGGGGGTGCTCTCTGAGACTTTGTAAACTACTGCGTGAACTAAATGTAGCATATTTTTGCATCTGTAAATAGGTACACGCAGTGCATCTATAAATACGTTTTATTCATTTTTTTATGATTCTACTGACCCAGGCTGTGCCTACAAATGGTTCACTGAGATCAGTGCACTACCCTAGAAAACAAATGTGTGTGCACATATTTATATATATATATATATATATATATATATATATATATATATATATATATATATATATATATAGCATAGATATATGTATAAGTGTGTGTGTGTGTGTGTGTATATATATATATATATATATATATATATATATATATATTTTTTTTTTTTTTTTTTATGTATTAAGCTTCTGTGACAGCAGACATGGAGTTGCTCCAAATGCAAGAGGGCCTGTAGATGCTGTAATTTGTTGTTTACACTTCTATCACTGAGTAGAAACACCTTAAGTCCAAATTGTAGGCTTATTTTAGTGGTTAGGTTGGAAGGTCTAATAGCTAGATTCTGCCTAAAAAAAGACAATGCTTTCAGCAAAAGCTTTTGAGACTATGCCAATGCCGCAGCATACTTGATGCCCCTAGAATGACATCAGTTATTTAGCTAATTACTACCATCAGTAATATTTTCTTAATACTTTGGCTTCACTCTTGGTAATGGAAGGATTCTACTCAATACCAGGAACTTCACTGCATTTGTGACATGCATGGAGAGCTCCATCATCTCTCTCTGTAAATCTCTCTGGGGTTCAGATGCCAGGTCATTTTCCCCAACATGGATTACCACAAAGTCAGTCATATTTGCCTGGTTTAAGGACCATCAAGGCCACTGAAATGTCAGCTATCTTCACTCCTGAAAGGTGTCACCCTGCTTTTGTTCGGTCTTATGAGTGCAGAATCACTGTGCCTATCTATGGAGTCACCAGTACATTTTTACTAAAAGTTTGTAGGTTGCTCTGGCATGCTGGATTTCGGATAATCTGTTCTATGGTGACTGTCAGTGTTTCTGCAAATAGGTGTTGCAGTGTTTAGTTTATGAAGGGCCCTGCTCTTAACAGGCTGTTGTAGCTTAGACAATGATTTTCTAACTACCTCACTGTATGATAATATAGTGTGGATATGTGTGGGGTGTAGTGATGGTGAGTGAAACTCATAGGATGTGTTTGATCATGACAGTCAGTTCTCCAAACTTGTTAAGTATTTGCATCTCTCGAACTGTGTCAAGCTAAGTAATAAATCATTATCTGTGAGCATTATGTAAGTGTGCATTTATATACGAGTATACCAAGCATACTCTCAACTGTCCAGATTTTTGCCTCATATTTTTGGTCTTTCTCATAAAATTTGTGGTTTTCTGGCAAATCACTGGGATGATCTGAAGGTTTTCTGTCACCAAATAATGACAAACATTTGAGTTTGGGATTTCAAATCCTTCAGTAAATATATGTTAACACAAACCTTGTCTAGCAACTTTCTAAGTTTATAAGAGCAATCTGACCCTATTTTTGGGCCTTTGTATCCCCATTTTGTCAGGTTTGTCCAGAGTTCTTGCACTAAGAGGTTGAGAGGTAGGATATCAAGTGCTTTGACACTGACAACAGAGAGAAGGCTAGCTAGTTGACCTTACATTGTAGACCAAAGGTGCAAGGGATGTTGGGGTAATAGATCTAATTTTAGTAAACTAAAGTTAGTTTGTTAGTTCTGGTTTGATAGAAGGATACTTGAACAGTTAACACTAGAAGTATTGGAACCTAACAAAGAATAGGTTTACATAATACTTTAAACCATGTGCCAAAGTTACTAAATCAAACTTAAAATAAAAAAATAGAGTAAAAATGATATTGCACTACAAAACACTCTGCACTTAAATAGCTAGGTCTAAATGATATGATGAAGACAGTTTTGAAATGCAGTGCAGTACTAATACCCAAATCTGTGATTTGCACAAGGCAGACTAACTGTGGGACTATCTAAGGTTCATAAAAGAGAATCTGAAAGTGAAAAGAGTGTGTAACAAGGAGCAAACTGGGGAAATAAAGTGAAAGACCCAATAACATTAACTGGGGAAATAAAGTGAAAGCCCCAATAACATTAACTGGGGAAATAAAGTGAAAGACCCAATAACATCAACTGGGGAAATAAAGTGCAAGAACCCTGGCACAGAACAACCACTATTGCCTTCAGTAAGCTAACACCCTGACAGGAAAAAATATGCAATTAAATGTAAAAATAAATGTAAAAAGGATGAACTGTAGGGGTTGGCAAAGGCTGCCACACCCCCTCAACCTGTTACTATAGTGACAATTTTTACAACTGTTTTTGAAAAATGAATGAATTAAACCTTTTTGCAATGTGGCTCAGAGCTCATTAAGTGACCCTATCAGCTTCCAAACTTTGTTTAAATATAATATACTTTATATTGATAGTATAATTCAGGCCTCTTCTTCCTCATTGGCCATGAGTATGTGAATTATTGTTGACACTGTTGGTTTTACATTAATTGTATAACTCAGGCCTCTTCTTCCTCATTGGCCATGAGTATGTGAATTATTACTGACACTGATGGTTTTTCATTAATAGTATAACTCAGGCCTCTTCTTCCTCATTGGCCATGAGTATGTGAATTATTGTTGACACTTGAATGGTAGGCTAGCATGCTCAGTGTAATACTGAGAACAAATGTCAGTCTACACTTGGAGTACTACTTGCAAAAAACATCAGGTGTGGAAATGAATACCTCTTCATATTAGTACAGGACACTACCAGTCCTCTACACCTGGTCAAAGCCATCAAACCGGACAATTTTCAGAGTTCTCAGAGAGATGGCCAAAACAAAAATGCTAAATATGAAGACAAAAATACATCTTTACCCTCTCAAATAGTGTAACACCCCAATCAGCAATCATATTTTAGTATAAAGTACCAACATGCACAAACAATCTAGGATAATAGCTGTATTTTGCAAAGTTATACAATCCATGTATCTACTTTAAAGAACATTAGTGGTCTATGAATTGATTCTTATTCTGTGCCAATACATACCTCTTTAACTTCCAAAAAACTCTACCACTAACAAAAGTCAATTTTCAGTAATAAGTTCAAGTCTGTGAGCCTTATTTAGAAAGATGCTTATATACAGACAAATACATTAGAACACTTAATTGCTGCAGCATTGCTCCCAGAGTTTAAACTGCAGAAATGCGTCTCAAACATTGTCGCCCAAAATACATACAACCTCCCGTCAGTGAAAATGAAAACCAACTTTGTAATAAGTAAGGCATACATACACAGTGATGTTTATTGTGCGGCAGGAGCTGCCACTTTTCTTTACAGCATAAAGACCAAAACTTGCCAGGACAGTATCTTCAGGCACCCGGAAGTAGAAAAGACGCACGCTTCCATACCAGCTGTAGAAGGACAGCCCAAGGCCATTCTGGGAAAAGTATTCTGAAACAGTTGTCACATCTAAGATGAATATAAGAAAGGGCAGTTGTCAGATAAAAATGTCATTCAGTGTGCTGCTTAACAATAAAAAAAAAAAATATTGCTACCTCCTCGTAACCAATATTCATGATTATTACTCTGCTACACCCAAAGAATGTAAACTTCAAAAGTTTTCATCTGGTACTCACTGAGCCAACGGTAACAAAGGTGTAAAAACTCACGATCAATAACCAACCTGGGAAGTGGAAGTTTTGACTGGAGAGTGTAGAAATGGGAGTTTGCCACTGGCTCATCAGTCTTGGGGATAAAGGATACTCAGACTGTGCTGATGGCTCCCAGCAGAGCCAATAGCAGGATGCACCAAATGTATTGTGTCAGCTACATGTAAGGAATGTGAAGCAATGTCTTGTGTTGTAATCATATCAACATACATATGAATGCACAAATGCACCAAATGGACTTGGCACTGCACCCCCCACCACCACCTTAACACAGGAGGATAGCTCTGGGGATAGTGGGGATTAGGGCTTCAAGCAGAAAACACACTGACCCCTCTCCAATTCTAGAATGAAGAAGGGCACAGATGATTGGCCCCTCTCAGTCTGCACGATGAAAGAGGAAAGGCATTAACAAAATGAAAGGGGGCAATATGTTTTGAGTTTAGTGCTACTACTAAGACAAGAAAACAAACTGACACAAGACCGTCCTTGGGAAGAATATAAAAAGCAGTTTTGTTACAACAAAAAATATATAGTGCAGACCCTAAACAGGCTGCTGTATAAGAAGGTGGCAACCTGCTCACTGGAATAAGAGAGTAAGGCATTACCTGCACACAAAGGAAAATCAATGAATACAAACGAATGAAGTTGCTAGATGCATGACTGGACTAAATCAGCTAATTGCTAGGGCCTAGCAAGCACTATGAGCACACAGCTCTGTATATCTAATATGTCATTCAAGCATGTTTTACATTGATTTTAACAATGTACTGTTTAAACATCCATAATTTCAGCGATATCTGAAACCCAAACAAAACACAAAGGAATCACAAATCTTGTAATGTTTTACAGTCAGTCTACTGCTTCTTAAGTATGTTCTACATGTGTAACTCTAGGGTGGCTCATGTCAGAATTAATGACATCCTTCAAAAAAGCCAACTAAAATTGAAAACCATTCTATAATTTTAAATGCCTACGACGTACATGCCATAGTCATGCAGTTTTTAGTAAGAACATTTACAATATCTCACATGTCTTGCTTGTTCTTCTGTATCTTTCAGAGAACAGCTTTAATATTTATAAACCTAAAATGTAGAGACCACTGCTTTACTAATGAACAATTTTTTTACTAGGGAAATCATAACTTTAACTGCTTAGATCCTCTCTAATGTAATACACAAGACTGACAATGTGCTACTGACAACATTCAAACCTTAGCAATGTGTGTGTGCTGATGTCATAAGAGTGTTGCTGCCATAGTGGGACAATTAACTCAGCTCTATGCTTTCATGTAGCTGCTTAACAGATATGTACTACTTCTCTCAGGAAATGTTCAAGTAGTTCACTATTTACACTTTAAAATAAAATGAATGTTAAAACTGCAATATGCAAATCAAAATACTTAAAAACCATGATCAGGTTCAGTTTTACAACTTGCTCAGGAAGGGTGAAAATAGCCCTTATATAAAACATGTGCTTAGTGCAAAGAAAATTAAACCAGGGCACATTTAAGCAGGACAGCTTCAGTCATTTAAATCAAATAAATAAATATATAAAATAAAAAGATTATGACTGCAAGACAATGTCAAAAAATTAGTCTGTAAAACTGAGGCACAAAGTTTAAATTTATTATAGCATTTAATTTCCCAAGCAGTTAACAAAACCAAAAACTTAACTGTATGCTGCACTAATGCCAAACGACTAACTAAAAACCAAATTTTAACAGCACAATTCCCTTGGAAAGAAAGTTACACACAACAGTTCAAAAAAGCAACAAAGGGGCAGCTATGCGATGTAATGAACAACAGACAGCATAACAAAAGTAAACCCCCATTTTGTCCTTACCTTGATCTACCTTTCCACCTTCTCCTGTTAATATACAGCTATCAGTAAGCAATAATATCCTAGTAATGCTTCAGCAAACAAGTGCACCTAATAAGTGTCAAACATCTGTAGGTGCAAATGCAACAAAAAGTCCTTAAAAGCTGTGCCAACAAGCCAGTTTGTTTGTGTCTCCAGGCTTTTCCCGGTTAGGGGTCGCCACAGTGGAACTCCGGTCCGCTAATGATTGGCAGTAGAGTTTTACATGCTGGCTTGCCGAGCCTAACACACAACCTTCAACGAAGGAACGTCCATTCACGCATGTCACCACACAGAAGACGCTTTAAATGAGAATCGAACGGGCAACATCTAACTGTGAGGCGACAACGCTACCGCAGCACAAGCCAGTGATAATAATTTACAGAATCAAGCAACAAGCAAACAATCTCAGGCACGATTAGTCCACCAGCTGTGGTGATTCCAGTCATAAAACATACCTTCACCAGGAACACCAAAATATACCAAGGAGATTTCTGTCAAAATTCTAATCCTCTTTTCTGGCTCATGACCCTCAATACACCCACAAATAACTGGAACACAGATGCAGGTAGCAGAAGAGGTCTAAGAGTACTGGACCAGTATCCAAATTAACAGCTCCATTATGATCCATAGCCTTACTATGTCAGTGTATTTGAAAACAAATATGCAAGAATAGTTAATGTGGAAAA
This sequence comes from Protopterus annectens, assembly GCF_019279795.1. Lineage (NCBI taxonomy): Eukaryota > Metazoa > Chordata > Ceratodontiformes > Protopteridae > Protopterus > Protopterus annectens. The sequence continues at coordinate 652,726,113 of NC_056746.1, forward strand.
AAGCTGCTGTGTCCAGTCAGCATATTTCCATGATAAATCAACCATCATCCACAGGAACAAGCATGGTGACCATTTCACATGCATATATATGTGAAATAATTAGTTATCTATTTAAATGACTATTACAGTTTGCTTCCTTATTTGTCTGTTTACTGGGAAAGTCTGACTGGGCCAAAGCACACTTTCAGCAGAAGCATAGGGAGGAACGCTCCACATAAAACTTGCAATTTAGTTTTCCATGGGATTAAAGAAGACCTAAGAATGAATATATATCTATGAACAAGCAGAAAATAGCACAATTTATGTTACTGACTGATATTCATAAAGCTTTTTACATCAGTTGGAGGCATAGGAGTACATTAACAGATGTATTTAATAGTGCATCTAATGTTGTAAATCTTTATTCATTCCATACTGTTAGGACTTTGGTTCCGTCCTTGAACAGACATGGCCGTTACCAAGCTTGCGCCAGCCAAAAGCTTGAAGCTAAGACCTACCCACAATGCCCCTCTCATAGTCTTCCCAGATCTAGTTTGCCGCGTTCCTCGTCAGACGTGCCAAACCTTCTCTCAAGCTAAGTGTAGTGTTTTTGTGATTTACCTGTATAATTACCTTTCTTTAGTCAGTTTTTCCCCTAACATTATCTCTTCGCCTTTCAACTTGTATCTTTCCTACTGAAACCTACCCTCTACCTTCGGTAGTTCATTTCATACCATCGTTGGAACTGTCCCTTTCCCCTATCTTTGTTAGGCCCTTTTTCCCTACTACTTTGTGATATTCCTTAGTACCATTGTTGGTATTCCTTTTTCTTTCTATCTGTTAAAAAAAAAAAAAAAACATCTCTCCTACAACCTTGCTGTTTTTTTGATTGGTCAAGTTGTGGTTAGGACTATAGTGTTTGTGTAGTTTCAGTGATGTCTGATAAGGTAAAACTAGGATTTAAACAGTGTGATAAGTGCGGGCGTAAGATTACCAACTCAGATGGCCATGCCCAGTATGTTTATTGTATGGGCGTTGACCACATCAATGTATCTTGTGATATTTGTTCTAGTTGTTCTAGTTTTAGCAACCGGACACTGGCCCAATGCAAGAACAAGCTCATTCTGAAGGGTATGCTGAAAACACTCTTCTCAGAGGCCTCACCACCTTCTAAGCAAAAGGAAGCGAAAAAACAAAGAGAAACGGAGTCACTCAGTTCCTACATCTACGTCCTCCTCGGAACAGAGTCGACAGTGGGCTTCTCCCGCACTGTCTGTGCAGACTACTTCTGCACTCTGTCTCGGCTCCGACAGTGGAGGCTTCCCTGCTGGCACTGATTACTCTTGGTGCAATGGCTCCGTTGGAACTGGTGCACTCTTGGAGCAGTGATTAGGCAGTCGGCACCATGGCTCTTAGTTTTTTGGTAGCGCCATCTATGGCCACGGCTCTCCCGGCAGCTAGCGGTCCTCTCAGAGCTCCTCACCTGGAGGCGGGCTCCTCAGGGTGGGATGTGACCCCAGTTCAGAGGTTGTCCTTCTCTGTTCTGGGCTCCCATCCCTCCTCGGGTGAGTCCGCTTTCGAGGTGGAGAGGGTCCTTGACTCAGCAGGCTTGCAGTTGGCACCATTGGCATCGACACCAGAATCCCCCTCTGTAGCATGCAGCTGTCCCAACCCCCTACTCTGAGATCCCAAGCACGGCAGCTGCAAGATCTTCCCTTGAAGGGAACCCTGTCTCCGGAGTCCTCCTCAGAAGATTCCACTGGGGAGCCACCCTGGAAGAAACTTTGCAAGAGGAAGCATCTCGATTCCCCTGAGGACTCCATCACCGAAGACACCAATTGCAATGAGGGAGAAGGGTCCCCATGTCTCCCTCGGAAGACGTCTCATTTGGAGACATTCTCGAGATCCTCAAGCAGAGGGGAGACTGGAAGCCCTCCAACCCTTCCTCAGAGGAATCTGTATTCTTGCAGGCCTTCCGTGCTCGGCCATCTACTTCCTGGGTGACCCCCACTTGCGGATGAGCTTATTAAACTTATTGTGCAGTGTGCCTGGAAGGCCCCGAACTACATAGAATCTGTCCCCAGGAGGACAGATAAAATTTTATCCACCCCTGAAGACCAGCCCAATTGGTCCAAACAGTTGGTAGTTGATTCCATAGTCATGGCAGCGGCCACCAAGAGGGAATTGGCAAAAGATAGTTCCACTGTTCATCCCCCGAACAGGGAGTCTCGGGCTATGGACAGACTGGGGAAGCAGGCCTATGCTTCAGCGACCTTTGTCATTCGGTCGCTGAATTATCTGGCACTTTACCCGCCTCCAAAGAGACTTAATCTCAGAATTGTCTGCCTCTTTGGCAAGGGTACTGCCTGAGGAGGTGCGTGATACTGTTGCCTCCCAGCTAGCTACTCTGGAATCCATCTTGAACTACTCAATGCATTTGATCTCTCACACTACCGAGGGGGCAGCTCCAGCAGCCGCATCAGGCACTGTCATGAGACGGCATGCTTAGATGCGTTTGTGTGACTTCGCGGACCCCTTTAAATTTTCTTTTGTCAATGCGCCTGTTGATGAATCTTCCCTTTTTGGTCCCAAAGTAAGAGACACACTATCACATAGTGAGGAGGATGAAAAGACCTTGTCTGGTGTGGGCATATGTTTTTCCACCCCCTACAGATCCTACTCCAGGAACTAGAGGGGAGGAAAATTGTGGTTCAATAAGTCCCAAGGATCTTTTCATGACACTTGTGAACAATCCCCCTGGGGAAGAGGGGGCAACTCATCCGGAAGATGCCCCTTTCAGGGCAGAGGGTGTCCGCACAACCAAGGAGCTAGAAATTCCTTCTCCGGCTGACCCTTCCAGTGCTCCTAAACAGCGCCCCGATTGCTCTCTTCTGGAAGCAGTCGGGGGTTGATTTGCCGTGCACCTATAGGCCTGGCAACTCATAACAATGGATGTGTGGGTGCAGAGAATAATATCCAGAGGCCATCATATCCCATTCGATCTTACTCCCAAACCCGCAAAATGAATCCCCGATGTCCCACCCAGTCAAAGGGAAGCTATAGCCTTAGAAATCGAAAAGCTGCTAAGAAAAAGTCATCTAGCCAGTCCCACCAGACCAGACCGATCCGGGTTTTACTCGAGGTTCTTTTTAGTGCCAAAAAAGACAGGGGATTGGAGAGCAATCCTGGATCTCAGCTTACTAAACAAATTCATAAAACCTCAAAAATTCCAAATGTTCATGGTACAGTCCATCCTCCCCTTTCTGGGGAAGGACAACTGGATGTGCTCTATAGACCTCCAGGACGTGTATTACCACAAAGATGGACAAATGCTCCCAGAGATTGTTCTGCTTCTGGCTGGGAGCTGATCACTATCAGTTCAGGGTACTGTCATTTGGTCTCTCGACAGCCCCCAGAGTGTTCACCAAATGTATGGCAGTCGTAGTAGCTCATCTCAGACTACAAGGATTCCAGGAGTTTCCATACTTTGATGATTGGCTCCTTACTGCCACGACCAGGAATCTTCTCATTCTTAGTCTCTCTTACACTCAAGGCCTTGCTCTTCGCCTAGGTATCATGATCAACATCGAAAAATCACAAATGTCTCCAACAAGAGCAAAGGAATTCACTGGAGCAATCTTCGACACAATGCCCTGTCAGGCTTCCCTTCCTCCTCACAGGCTCTCAAAAATAAGAAGCCAGATTCAAGTCCTCCTTCCACAGACATTTGTACCAGCATGCCTGGTACTACAGCTATTGGGATCTGTGGCAGCAACCATTACCTTAGTTCCACTAACTAGTACAGTAGCTCCTTTCATCACAATGGTCGATCCTAACCCACCCCACCACATGATATGCCTTACAAATCTTTGCAAGAAATAAATGCTTTGGTGGATGAAACCAGAATCAAATCTTTGGTGTCGACCATTCTGCCTTCCCCAGCCCAGGGCCACGGTGACCATGGATGCTTACCTGTTAGGAGGGAGGGCATTTCCAGGGAAAGACTGTCCAAGGCATCTGGTCCCCCATGGAGGCCAATTTGCACCTAAATGTCCTGGAATTGAGGGCAGTTCTCTTAGCGATGCAAGCGTTCCACACATCTCTTCTTTCTGGCACCACTGCAATTCAATCGGACAACATGTCAGTAATCTAGCAAATCAACAAACAAGGCGGAACCAGGTCTTACCCCCCCATGTTAGGAGGCCATGAGAATTTGGCACTGGGCGATGGCTTCCAACCACTTTCTCATACCATAATGTTCCATCTGTGTTGTAGAACTTTATTCATTCATACTTCCTGCCCTCCTTCCCCCTGCCTGGACTCCTGGTGGACTTTGGGATTTCCTTATTAGTTAAGGTATTTGCTCAGATAGAGCCTCCTGTCACTTTTATTACTTCTATACTATAATGGCGGGCAAACCCTATCTGAAGAGACTATGAGAGGGGCACTGTACATGGGTCTTAGCCGAGAGTTTTTGGCTGGAACGAGCTTGGTAATGGCCATGTCGGTTCTGAGAATGGAACCGAAGTCCTAACAGTAATGAATGAATAAAGATCTACAACACAGATGGAACGTTATGGTAAGACATAACTTCTTTTTTTACACTGCAGTCATGAGTAACTGTAGCATTTTGTAGACTGGTGTTAGCATTAGATTGTCAAGGTTAACTAATAGGCAAGATGGAAAAATATAAAGTTAATAGGTGAAAGACTGAGAATGGTGGAAGAGAAGTGGGGAAAAAAAGTAGAGAGAAACTATGGATCGAGCATAAGGAGTAATTGGTATAAGATGAGGGAAGAAGTATACGTTGAAATACGCAGAGATAGTTATTTGTTGAGAGAACGAAACACTGGGTCCAACAGAAAGATTAGAACTGCAGGTGGCAATTGCTAGGATAGCAGTGTGATATGTAAGTAGCAAAGGGAGTAATTAAAATAACCAAGTTCCAAGACATTTATTCAAGGGATGAGAGTGCATCACTATGATGTATGCATGGGTTGATTTTAGGAATGGAAAGAATGTTGTGCTCATTAAGTTATATTTATGAGTAGACCTAACCACAGGTAGTACACACAAGAGAGAAATTTCTTATTTAGGTGATGTTTAAGCTGGACTTTGAAAAATGCTAATTTATTTGTCAATTTGATACCATTAGGAATAGAGTTCTAAAGCTTGGAGACATAGTTTGAGTATTGTGAGTAACCTACATTATTACTGAATTTAGTTACAAATTACAATTTGATACCATAAGGAATAGAGTTCTACAGCTTGAAGACATAGTTTGAGTATTGTGAATAACCTACATTACTGAATTTAGTTACAAATTAAAGGGATTTGTTGCTGGATCTCGGGTTTCTATTCCAGGAGTAGAATAGAAGGTTTTTTTGAAGTCTGGGACATTTTTTTGATGTATAAATAAAGTTTATGAGCAGTGGCTAGCTGGAAGTATGATAAGCGAGTGGAAAGCTCTACTCAGTTCAATTCTTTTGTGGCAGTGCAGCGATGACTTTGGAGGGGAGTGTCTGTTGCTAACTAGGCTATTTAATTGTGGTATACATCAAATTTAGTTCAGTTTTAAATTTGAAGGCATTGATGACTCGTACAGGAGAGCTGGGAAATGGTAGGTTCTAGCTACAGACTGTCTGCTAGGGTCTGTAAAATAGTTTTTTAGCCCTACACAAGGAGGCTAGTTTATTGTGCATGTTTCTGAGGACTTGTAGTAGGTGCTGGTCGAATTTCAGTTTATCGTCTAATTCAAATGGCGGAGTGATTGGTGTTGTCACCCTAAAGAGCAAGAGATTCTCCGGTTCTACTCTTGGCTGGGGAGCATTTTGTGCAGAGTCTGCATGTCCTCCATATGTTTGCGTGGTTTTCCTCTGGGTGCTCCGGTTTCCTCCCATGTTACAAAGAAATGCATCTGGAGCATTTCTCTCCAGATCTTCACTGAAAATTGGCTTGTTCCAAGTCGGACTTTCCTCCTGGTAAACAAATGTTAAACAAAAATAAATAAATAAATCTAGTTTGAGAAACAGGTTCATAGGTAGGTACACTAGGCTATTGGCCCTAGGGCCTATACAAGCCCAGCCAAAAAGGTACCCTGGCTTTTGCCACCCAAGAAAATTATTTTCCTGTGCCACCGTCGAGCAGAGCCACAGAAGTGATCCCTGGGGTAAATTTCCTATTTCCCATCCCATCATCAAGATTTTTCTTGAAGAGTGCTAATGAGGAGCTTTGTTTGATATAGATAGGTAGTTTATTCCAGAGTATGGGCAAGTCTCTGAGACAGGATTCTATCCCTCCAGCATATTCTGTTTATTGTAGTGACGAGGTTTAGGTCCCTAGAGCGTGTAGCTCGGAGGGATTGGGATTTCTTTAAGTGGAGCATGTCCAACAGCTCTGGGGTTTGACATAGCTTTGTATGTTAAGCAGAGATCACCTCTAAGTAGGCGATATGCGACAGGAGTAAAGTTGGAGTTTTTTTGAGATGGTCTGCGTAGGGCATCTGTTTGAGGCTGGTAATCCTCTTTGTGAGGTATTTCTACTGCCTTTCCAGTTGTTGTAGATGTCTTGTGAGGTACATACCAAAATGGGCATTGTATTCTATAATGGGTCTAATGAGTGATGAGTAGAGGGGAACAATGACCTCTTTTTTTCTGGATGAAAAACCTTTTGTGATGAGGTGTGCCACGTAGAAGGATTTCCTGACTACTGTGGCAAAGTGATTATCAAAGGAGAGACTACTGTCCACCTGTGTCCCAAGGTCTCTAATCACACTTTCGGTGTTAAGTATACTACCTCCTATGTTGTAGTTCATGGGTAGAGAGTTTTTACCAAAGGGGATGACAATGCACTTTTTGGCATTCAGCTTGAGGCCATGGCTTTGACTACAGGCATCTGTCTCAGTGAGGCCCTTTTGTAGGATGTCCACATCATTAGGAGATTCGATTATGGCTCCTAATTTCAAGTCATCTGCGAACTTCATTAACCAAAGACATTCTGTATTAGCCTGTACTTCAGAGAAGTAGATATCAAACAGGAGAGGACCCAGGACTGAACCCTATGGTACTCCACTTATCACTGGTCTGAATTCGGATTTGGAGTCTGCTACTTTCACAGTGTGGGTTCTGTCAGTGAGCCAGCTGGCAACCCATCTTGTGACATAGGGATTTATACCTAGTTTAGTGAGTTTATCTATAATTCCAGAGTGGGGGATGGTGTCAAAAGCCTTGGCAAGATCTAGATAGGCTGTGTGAACCACCTTACCCTTGTCTATGGCTTTGGTGACTGCTTCAAAGAAGTTTATCAGGTTTAGGAGACATGATCTGCCCTTTACAAACTCAAACTGGGTGGGGTCCAGAGTTTGGAGATTACCAATGTCTTTGTTTATAAGTTCCATGATGATACGTTCCGTGGCCTTGCAGACCAGGCTCGTCAGGCTAATAGGGCGGTAGTTCCCAGGGTCCATGGTGGCTCCCCCCTTGTGTAGTGGGATAACCATCGCTGTGCACCATTCAGTGGGTACTCAGCCTGATGTGAGACTATGATTGAACATGGTACTTAGGTGGGGTGCCAGTTCGTTCTGTAGTTCATGTAGAACGCAGCCTGGGTTGTTGTCTGGTCCCATGGATGCTGTGTTCTTGGCTTTGGAAAGTGTGGTTTTTACCTGTGCAGCCGTGATTACAGGAACTTTGCATTCTTCTGGTATAGAGATGGGCTCTTTAGGGGGTGAGAGGGGGTAAAGTTAGCACTGAACCTATCTGCCAGGATGCTGGCAATATCAGTTGAGTCTGTATATTTAGTGCCATTGTGCTGTAACTCAGAGCAGATCTGAGTGTTGCCATTGAGATTCTTGACATAGCTATAGAATGCTTTGTGGCTGTCTTTAGAGTCAGTGGCGATTGTGTTTTCGTAACTAGCTTTGGAGGATTTTATCAGGGATCGCAGCTTCTTACTGAGGCTGACCAGGGAGCTCCTCCACTCATGGGATTTTACTCTTTTTTGCAACAGTTTCTTCCTTCTGTTGTACAGTTTGTTTATGGCAGGGGACCACCAGACTGGCTTCCTTTTTTTGGAGGATAGTGTCTTGGTTCTGTTTGGGATAGCACGAGCCATGCACTCGTGTAAGTGCTTATAAAGTGCAATTGTGTAGGATTCAGTAGTCGTAACTGTATTGTCCATCTGCATGGGTGTCATGAAGTTCACCACTTCTGTCTTAAGAAGCATGAAGTTGGCTTTGGAGACATTTTTTACCATGGTTTCCTTAATGGGGGGTGGGGGCAGGATGTGGATATCTAGGGTAATTAGCTTATAGTCGGATCGGACCAATGAGGGGTTGACTTCGAGTGTGGAACACCGGTCACTCATGTTGGTAATGACTAGATCTAGGATAATGTTGCCCCTGGTGGTGGCATGGATAAGTTGATCCAGGGCACTCTATCTTAGATAATAGGATTACTGCATCATGTGGCCTCAACGGACCAGTTCAGTAAAGATTCTTGATAAATGCACATGATATCTTATGCCTCTTCTCTCCAGTAGCTTTTTTCTAGGTGCTTCCCCCACTCACCAAGCCATTGAGCCTCATCCCATAAGACTTGAGACTATTTGTTCCCAATGAGTAGGCACTCTTTCCCTAAGATCCCTTGAGATGGCAGCCAACCAGAGAGGCAGTCATCTAGGCAACCCTCACAGACTTTGTGCTTTTACTGGCATCCCAACTATAAAATGGTGTGTTTGTAGGAATGTCCTTAACCCCTCCCCTTGGGTGGTGACATGGCTATTTACATCAAAGTACTGACCATCCAATGGCCAAGTAATAGTATATAACAAGCTTACCTACATCCAAATTTCAAAAGCTACCATCAGTTGCTTGAATGGCCATGCATGCCCACTCTCACTTCCACACCAGCTAACACCTGTTGACTATCTTCATCCTCCAACTGGATATCCAGAAGCAGTTGCACAAGACCAGCTAGGAATCCACCCCCAGGATGGGCACAACTATCCTCGCCTGCAATCAAACTCCCATCCAAGTATCTGAATCTGGATCACCTGGGTGGTAAGTTGAGGCTCCTTGTCTCTCTATACCACCAACGCGGTATTTGACTGTGTGTGTACTAATCATACCTCTCAACTGTACAGATTTTGCAGAATGTCCAGATTTTGTCTCATATTTTTGGTTCACTTCTCATATTATTGTTTTTTTTTTTTTTTTTTTAGCAAATCAATCAGGGTTAAAGTCAGAAAATAATGACAGACATTTGAGTTTCAGACTTCATACCCTTCAGAAAAATCCATGCTACTACTATCCAAAGCCTTGCCAGTCCTCACACTGTCTCCACCACCCCTACCCGACCCACAGCCCAACAAATCACCAACTCTCAAAATAGCTGCAACCTCTTTATATTCCACCCAGTGTCTGTTGATACCACAAGAAAACTACTAAGAAAACTAAAACCTACCACATTAGCTGCCGACAACCTACCCGGCAGAATTTCTGCAAATGGCAGCAGAAGCTTCAGCATACCCAGGAGCCATACTCAAACAGATCATTATCAGAAAACATGGTCTCAGATATTTGGAAAATATCATGCATAATACCCTTACATAAAGGAGGGAACTCAACTAAACTTACTAATTATAGGCCAACAGCCATCCTGTCCCCGTTATCTAAAATTCTACAGAGGACTATACACAATTAATGACTTACCTTAACACAAATAAACTATTGTCAAACACTCAACATGGTTTCCGCCCCTCTCACAGCACTATCACAGTTTCTCATGTCCTTCACAAATGCAGTGAACCACTATAGAAACAGAGGACTGTTTGTATCTGCTACATTTTTAAACTTGTCAAAGAACTTTGATACGGTCAATCATGACAAACTTATCAGCATTCATTCTACCCTAAATCTCAGTAACTCCACTATCACATGGTTCAGAAGTTAACTTTCAGGACGACAGCAGACCATCCAATGGCAACAACAACTTTCCCCCTCTTCTCCCTGTTACCTTAGGGGTTCCACAAGGCTCCATCCTTGGACCTCTACTCTTCACCCTCTTCACCAACCAGCACCACACACTGCCACACTACAAGCCACTGTCATGCAATATGCAGATGACTCAACACTAATCTGCACAGCTTCCTCCCTTCGTGACCTCCACACCACAACCCAAGACACCTTTCTGTCCATAGAAACATGGCTCAGCAACTCCCAACTCATACTAAATCCCAACAAAAGAAAGCTCCTTCTCTTCTCCCCAAAATTGACCCCTTCCTCCCAAACTTTCACCATCCTTTCCAAAAATAAAACCACCATCACCCCTACAACTCATACCAAACTGAGGTGTAGAAATTGACAACTTGAAGTTTGATATATACACACAGCGCAAACTATTTAGATTTACTTTACAGAAACAAAATTCCTAACTCAACACTCAAAAGCCACTATTGCTCGCACGCATCTCCTATCTTCCCTCCTATATGCCTCCCCAATCCTAACCAACCTCCGCAAATCTGAATTAACCAAACTCAAAGCTTGTTATAATAAAATTGCCATGTTTGCCACTGATTTCCCATACAAAACCCATCACTGTACAACTCTTCAACAACTAGAATGGCTAGAACTTCCTCAGCTACCACGCTTTAATCAGTTAACCTTTGCCCACAAAATACTGCATCAACCATATAATACCCCTGCCCTCCAAAAACTATTACAACCATACATCACTTCCAGACCCCTCTGCTCTAATAATAAATTCCTACTAGACACCACCAAAGCAAATAGCCCAGCTGGAGAATCACTCTTCTCAAACTACATCCCTAACATATGGAACAAACTGCCCACCCAAATTACTACCTGCTGCTCTTTAACACAGTTTAAAAAACTCCTAAAACTACACCTGAAAGACTCCTGGCACTGTTCTTGTAACTGCCCTGGATAGACCTCTAACTGCTCAACTCTACACCTCTAACTTTGTATCTTATTGCCCTCTCAATAAATCCTGAGGAATCTGTCCTCTCCTTCTCTCAGAGTCTTTCTTCACAAGCATGACAAATGACTTGCATACATATGTACATACTCATACTGTGAGGTCTATTGTGCACGTTTATCCAAGACATTTTATATTTATCTTTTTGTAACTTTTATGTTTGACACTTTGCACTTGCTTGCAGACAAGCCTTCTTCTTTGGCAGTGTACATAAACTATGTTTTTGTGCAAGTCTTGTATTATCTGTAACTGTAATTCAAACTTGTAATTTTGCTTACCTGGAGCTTTTCTCCCCGGGCCTCAGCTGAAAGAAGACCTGTGCCCAGTCGAACTTTCCCAGTAAATAAGAAGTTATGTACCTACCATAACGTTCCATGTTAGTTGTCTTCTCTCGCCTTCTTTCTTGCTGGATGGGTTCGGAGCCGATCCTCGGCTCCGACTCGGCACTTGCTAAGCTCGAGAGCTAATTTTACCAGCTCGAGGCAACCCTATATCCCATGATGCAAGGCGTGACTACCCCAGATCTTGTTTGGTAGCTATGAAAAAACCCTGCCAGTAACCTTCTTCAAAGAAAGAAAGAGGAGGAACTAAATGTGGAAAGAAAACAAGGCAAATAACCACTAGAGACTAGTGACACTTCCTACTGGGGGTCCATAGAAAGAATGAACTGTACCCAGAGAAGACTACAACTTCAAGGTCTGTCCAGGCAAGGGGGAAGGAGGGAGGGATGCAAGAAAGAAGGCGAGAGAAGACAACTAACATGGAACGTTATGGTAGGTACATAACTTCTTAATGTTAAGTTGTCAAACTCGCCTTCATTCTTGCTGGATGGGACCGCGTCCCTAGCACCTCTATCCTGGGTGGCTCAATGGAACAGACTCTTGAGAACTGCGGAACCAAACCTAGCCCTGTCCCTGGAGGCCAAGTCCAATTTGTAATGAGAGACAAAGGTGTAAGGAGTGGCCCAAGTGGCTGCCGCACAAATGGTGTCAATAGGTAGCCTATCCTGAAATGCTGTGGAAGTGGCTAGGCGCCTGGTAGAATGTGCGTTTGGTTTTGAGGGCAGTTGCTTGCCCCTAAGGAGATAAACATGAGAAATGATAGAAGACAGCCATCTGGATAAGGTCACCTTGGAGACCGGAAGACCCTTCCTGTTTTCTGCATAAGAAAGAAACAGTTGATCAGATTTTCTGAATTGCTTAGTTCTGTCCAAGTAATATCTGAGTTGGCGATGGACATACAAACAATGAAGTTTCTGTTCCGCTCTGTCAGAATAATTAGGGAAAAAACTGGCAATTCAATAGATTGGTTAATATTCATCTGGGAAGCAACCTTGGGCAAAAAAGATGGATTAGTTCTTAAAGACACTCTATCTTTGTGGAAAACCAAGTATGGGGGACGGACACAGACAGCGTGAAGTTCAGACACCCTCCTGGCTGAAGTAACAGCAACCAGAAAAATCGTCTTCCAGGAAAGAAATTTTAATGAGCATGTAGCAGCCGGTTCAAAGGGGGGCAGAATCAAGGATGCCAGTATTAAATTCAGGTCCCATTCCGGAGGGGGATCTTTGACTGGGGGTTTCAGCAGAAAGATCCCTCTAAGAAAGGCTTTGCAAAGCTTGTGAGACATTATGTTTTGATCCGCTAAGCCAACATGAAAATTTGAGATCGCTGCCAGCTGAACCTTAACTGTCGAGGAAGAAGAACCCGATTGAAAAATCTCAGCTAGGAAGTCCAAGACTGACTGCACTGGAGCAGTAAAGGGATCTATGTCCCTAGACTTTGCTCAGAAGGAAAAACGCTGCCATTTACTAGCATAAATCCTTCTGGTAGAGGACTTTAGAGAAGCTACTATGATATCTCGCACGGGATTAGAAATCATAGGAAGCCTGGCTAAGGAAGGAAGTGGAGCAACCAAGCAGTGAGGTTGAGAGAATGAATGGCCTGGTGCAGATGACCCGAATGGTGGGTCAGAAGATCTGGAATTGGATCCAGATGCCAAGGCTGAACCAAGAGATGACGATGTAGGGACGGAAACAAAATTTGTTGAGGTCAGTAAGGGGCAATGAGAATCAATTTGGCTCTCAAGACGGTAGCTTTCTGAATCACTTGAGGTATCAGCGGGAATGGAGGAAAGGCATAAAGAAGTCCCCGGGGCCAATCCTGGGTTAGAGCATCTCTGGGGGGATGGCCTGGCAGTGGAAAGAGGGAGAAGAAGTTTGGGCATTTGCTCTTTTGGGGTGTAGCAAAAAGGTCACAGCAAGGGACGCCCCACTTCTGAAAAATCCCGTCCACTACTGATTGTTTGAGAGACCACTCGTGTGGCATGAGAATAGCTCTGCTCAGTCTGTCTGCTAAGAGGTTGGATTTCCCGGGGATATGCGTTGCTATCAGAAACTGATGGGAGGAGATTGCCCATTGCCAAAGTCTGAGAGCTTCTCGACACAGTGGATAGGACTTGGTCCCGCCCTGTTTGTTGATATACCAGACTACGGACATGTTGTCCGTCTGAACTGCAATAGTCCCTAAAGGAAGAAAGTCGCTGAGGGCTTGCAACGTTAAAAGCACCGCTCTCATCTCTAGGACATTTATGTGCAGATGGTATTCTATGGGTTGTCAAGTCCCATGGACCATCCTGCCCTGATAATGCCCCCCCCCCCACCCGATCAGAGAGGCATCCGAAGTGACTGTGGCAACCGGAACTGGGGGAACAAACAGTCGGCCCTGATGGAGTTGTGGAGAAGACATCCACCAGGTTAGGTGACTCTTGCAAGATTGCGTCACGAAGATCTCGTGGCACATGGGAAGCTGCTGGAATGACCACTGGATGAACAACATCCACTGCAGAAGACGCATGTGGAAGCGAGCTAAAGGAAGCAGTACGATGGCCGCAGCCATAAGACCTAGCACCTTCAGGACAAATCTGGCCCTGATCTTTCTGCTGAGTAGTATGATCCGAACATACTTTTGGATGTCCAGAATTCTTTGGTTTGTGAGTCTTGCTGACATCCCGACAGTGTCTAATTCTGCGCCTATAAATGTAATAGACTGGCAAGGAGACAATGAAGATTTTTCGAAGTTTATAGAGATCCCTAACTGGTTGCAGATATGAAGAGTGTAGTCCCTGGCCTTGAGAAGTTGATGCCTGGTGGTGGCAGAGAGGAGCCAGTCATCTAGATACGGAAACACCTGGAATCCTTGACGTCTCAGGTGAGCCGTGACCACTGCCATGCATTTGGTAAACACTCTGGGGGCTGTAGTGAGACCAAAGGGCAGGGCTCTGAATTGAAAATGACTGGTCCCCAGCCGAAAGCGGAGAAACCTTCTGGAGCACCTGTGAATTTTTATGTGATAGTACGCATCCTGAAGGTCTATTGAGCACATCCAGTTGTCCTTGCCCAAAAAGGGTAGAATGGACTGAAGCGTGACCATCCGGAACCTTGCCTTCTTGACAAACTTGTTTAGTTTGCTGAGGTCTAAAATTGGTCTCCAATCTCCCGTCTTTTTGGGAACCAAAAAGAATCTTGAGTAGATTCCGGATCCTACCTGGTCTGCTGGTACTAGTTGGATGGCTCTTTTTGCTAGGAGCTTTGATACCTCCAGCTTTGCCAACTCCCTTAGACCGGGTGAAACATCCGGGAGGGATTGATGAGGAGCAGGATATCTCACGAAAGGGATATTGTAACCCTCGGATATGATCGACTGTACCCATTTGTCTTGAGAAAGGGAACGCCAGGCTGTTGGGTACAGCGACAATCTTCCCCCGACTGCCTCCAAGGGTGGACAGTCAGGCAACACCTCAGGGGTGCTGGAAGGGTTTATCAGAGAGAGGCTCTCTGCTGCCCTGATTCTGTGGACCCCCTCTGCCCCTAGGGCGGGTGTCTATTGTTATTACCCCCTCTGCCTCTGGGGGTAAACTGACCACGTGCGTCCGGCGTGACTCCCTGAGATTTACGGAACCACATTTTCCCTCCCTTCTGACCTTTGGGATAGGGTCTTGAAGGGGTGGAGAAATGGACTCCTACGGCAGAAAGAGTCTTGCCGTCTTGCTCACACCTGGTCAATGTGTCCTTCACCTGAGGCCCGAACAAAGCCGAACCATCGAAGGGAGTATTAGTGAAGGACGCCTTAAAGGGGTCCGCGAAATTACAAAGCCGCATCCAGGACTGACGCCTAAGTGCCACTCCTGTGCCTGCGGCTCTACTCGCCCCATCAGCTGCATAAGAAATGAGCCGCATGGAGGAGTTAGTTATAGAATTTAGGATTCTGAGCTGTGAGGCAATCTTTTCTTGAGCCCCAGCAGCTGACGGATCCTGAACTACCTTACCTAGTTCCTTGAGAATGTCTCTCTGAAGCCAGGTAAAGTGACAGAGATAGTCCAGCGAGCGCATAGCGAAGGTTGCTGAAGAAAACATCCACTTACTGTACCTATCCATGGTCCTAGAGTCCTTGTTAGGAGGATGGACAGGTACAGAAGGATCGGCAAGTTCCTTCTTGGTGGCAGCCGCCACCACCATGGCATCAACAGGAACACCCTTGGTGAGAAACTGTTTGTCTGCGGGGGCCGTGATGAATTTAGAAGGCCTCCTGGGGACTGGTTCAACAGAATCCGGGGCTGCCCACGCCTTTCGAGCCTCCACTTGCATGAGCGGGTCGAAAGGCAGAGACACCCAGGAGGTGGAGGGTCGAGATCCAAAAGCCTCCAGGTATACCGACTCATCCTCGGAGGGGTTAATGGAAGGCCAGTTCCCCCTCTGCTTAAGGAGTTCCAGGATGTCTGAAAAAGAGACATCCTCAGAGGGGGACTGTGGGGAACCCTCAGACTCATCTAAGTCGGTATCTGATGTCGTAGACTCGGGGGAGTCTGTGTGCTTCCTCTTGCACGTCCTCTTACGTGGGGGTTCTCCGGAAGGATCAGGAGAAACCTTGGAAGAGGAAGTTCTTCCCAATGGGAAAACCTAGGGCGATGGATCTCTGGATCCGGGAGCAAGAGAATGGGAAGAGACATCAACAGGCACCGAAGAGGGAGGAGCTAATGGAATTGACCGTTGACTCAGCTCCGGGGCTAGAACACTCCTCATCATCACCTGAAAGGCTCCCCTCCCAGAGAGGCCAGAAGACTCCCGCTCTGAAGAGACAGGAATCCCCGGTCCCACCGAAAGAGAAGGCTCCGAGGCCAATGTCGGTGCTGAGCTCACCAATGCCGAAGCTCCAAGAGGGAGAGCGGGGTCGGACAAGGGTCCGATGCCACTCACCCCCTCGGAGCCGACAAGGGAGACTCGACGACCGGATCCCTCCAAGGAAGGTCTCATGGAGGAAATCGGAGTCGAAGACGATGGAGCCGACAGGGGCAGTATCGGCTCCGGCGCACCCACGGTCAACGTTCCGAGAAGCTCTGAACTCTGAAGGAGAGTCGGAGGAGGAATTTCAGGGGGATGAGGGATAGCGGTCATCTGCTGAGACGGGCTATGGAGCATCTGGGCCAGTGCCTGTGACTTCAGCAGTCTACTTACCACCCTCTCCAAGTCATGGTCTGAGAGCCTGGAAGACCTTGAAGATCGGCTCCGATGGCTCCGCTCCGAAAGTAGAGGAGATCCCGGAGCCGAGCGAATCGACTCCAGGGAAGGGGACCGAGATCTCTTCTTGGAGAGTCGGAGGAGGAATTTCAGGGGGATGAGGGATAGCGGTCGTCTGCTGAGATGGGCTATGGCGCATCTGGGCCAGTGCCTGTGACTTCAGCAGTCTACTTACCACCATCTCCAAGTCATGGTCTGAGAGCCTGGAAGACCTTGAAGATCGGCTCTGATGGCTCCACTCCGAATGTAGAGGAGATCCCGGAGCCGAGCGAATCGACTCCAGGGAAGGGGACCGAGATCTCTTCTTGGAAAGAGCCATTGGAGCCGAAGACCCTTCGGTTCCAGATGGAGCCGACAACTTATCGGCACCAGTCCTGGTCAAGGATACGTCGACTCCGGCCGGAGCCGACATCGATATAGGTGCAAGTGTATTGGAGCCAGGCGGCACCGATACCACCACTTCAGAGATAGAAAGATCGGCTCCAGCCGGAGCCGATCTCGACTCCGAAGGAGTCGGAGCCGCCGCCGAAGGCTTAGGAGCCACAGCCTGGGCTTTAGGTGGCTTAGAGGGCTTTGCCGACCCAGTCTTGGTCGCGGAACCCTCTGGCTTCAACAAGCCATGTAGGATTAATTTGTTCCTACGTTCCTGCAGGACTCTCTGGCTGAAGGAGTGACAAATAGCACAGGAGTCCTGCAGGTGTAGAGGCCCCAGGCAGTACACACAAGAAGTGTGACAGTCTGTCAGAGACATTTTCTGACAGCACGAGTCACACTTCTTGAAGCCTGAGATCTTTACTTCTTTTGACATGGTATGCCAACACAAAACACACACACACCAGTCACACAGTTAACTAATAAAGGGGGGAAAACTGACTAAGACACACAGACTTCCTGACAAAAAAATAATGGAAGGGAAGCTTAAGGCCTGAAGGGAGGAAAAACTATCCCTAATACAAATTAGACAGGTAATATAGGGCAAGATAGGTAGGTACTAGTTTACTCTAACTGTTAAGAAAAGGAAATAAGGAAAAGGGAAATTTTCCTGACTGACTTTTAGTACAAAAATACTAAATTTTACCTGAGCTGGTAAAAGGAGACCTCTTCGCGAAGCGGCAAACGAGATCTGGGGTAGTCACGCCTTGCATCATGGGATATAGGGTTGCCTCGAGCTGGTAAAATTAGCTCTCGAGCTTAGCAAGTGCCGAGTTGGAGCCGAGGATCGGCTCCGAACCCATCCAGCAAGAATGAAGGCGAGTTTGACAACTTAACATCAAATGTTAAATAAATAAATACAAACCTGTTATTCTATCCACGTTCCGAATTTGTAAGAGCAATATTTAAAAAGTGTCCTTATTTTTGGGCCTTTGTCCCCCCATTATTTATGGCTTTGTCCATATTTCTTGCTCTAAGAGGTTGACAGGTATGGTACTAATTAATTTCTGTACATATATGAAGCAATTGCAAATTAAAAGTAGTAATCATCAGTAATAAATCACACTAGCTACAGTATTTTCAGTATCACAGTTTGGATTACAGGAAGCTGTTTCATGACCCTTACATTTTTCTGTTCTGGTTGTTCATACCATGTCACATCCATATGTAATGACACACCAATTTCACGACAGAAGACTAACATTACTCTCCAGTTGAAACAGCAAATGTCTTCTTTTCTCATTTTTCAAACAGAATTCTTAATTACAGTTCTACTTCCTCATTCTTTCATATTTCTTGAAAAAAAATACCATTCCAAAGAGTTTATTCACAAGCCTCATTACCACAAAATATTACCTTTTTTTTTTTTTTTTGCTATACACCAATCCACTAGTCCTAAAGTTGTATTTCTTCAATATTTGGCTGAAAATGTCCAAGTTCCAACCACGGTATTTGACGATTCATGAAAACCTGAAATTTGTAAACCAAACCTCTACCACTTCATTCAAACTTAATTTGTCTGAATAGTGGTAGTGTTACAGAAATGTTTTTTTCTAAGGTAAAGTAAGGGGCCAGGGTTAGTATGCTTTACCTAGGTGGCCTGCGGCTTTGCTCACAGGCACACATGATGGAATTTGATATAGGTCTATACAGGTGCAGACGACCAGTTTCTATGAGTATATCTACCTTTAAAAGGAGAGAAAATGCAGACTAGTTAAGACTCTTCAGAACATTTAGGAGACGCAACAAAACTTTTTCATAGAGTGGCACAATGGAATAAACAGTAAAGGCATAAAAATATTTAGGATGAAGATTAACAAGATTACATGGCAATGAGTGCTATAAGGCATGACATGCTGAAAAGGGCATTCAGCCAGAGTCTGGATTGTTACTGTAAAGTATTCTGAAGTAGTGCATAAAGCAGACCCTTCCATGCACAAGAGGTTCAGGAGTTAGTTGATGCTTATCTGACTAATTCTGAAATACAGAGCACAAGACTACATGTGGCACCTTGTATTATTCATTAAGTGACAGAATTTTGTGGGTGTAATTAGAAATATTCAACTAAGGGACAGACTATTAGCAGAAGTCAGCTTGACACTTGATAGAACTCCAATGGATAGTCTTGATGCCACGATCCTTTTTGTGTAATGTTGTAGTGACACACAAGTTTACGACTATGTACTGCTAGAGATAAACCTTGCTCCAGAGGGTTTGGATTTTCACAACATTCATTCATCTGCTGTACAACTCTGAGTAAGTCACTTAACTAGACCTTGCCCTTCGGCCCCCATTAAAACTGACAATGTGCTCAGCTGGACTGATTCACTGGGTGAAAGATTCACAGTCACAAATCTGCCACGCACCTTAGTGTAATCACTCAAATCATTTTTGCATGTTGATTGCGTGTGCTGTCAAGCATACCACTTTAAATGTGAGGAAATGGAAGCATGAAAGTAAAAACTGCCTCAGAAAATGAGAGCAAAACATCTCCAAGCTGCAAAAGTTGAAGAAAGCACCTGTCAAAGATGGTGCCTGGTAATACAAATGCAGGCAGAAACCAGACCCAGTATAAGCACAGCAGCTACAGGCATGGAAAGAATGTTACAAAGCAAAAAAAAAGTCTGCAGGTAATATTTTGAAGTCTTTCAAAAACCTGTGTAAAAAAAACAAAATTAACAGCAACAGAAAAAAAACTGCATCTTCAGACAGTAAAGGAACACATAAAACAGAAATGTTTGTAGGTACTGTTATGATGCACACTATTCATGTAATATAAACTGTAAAACGGCAGAAGTAATGATTTTTGGTCAAAAAAATCTTGAAGCTTGAAGTGTTGCACTTGAACTTGATACTAACGTGGAACACACAATACTGTCTGAACTGATGCTCTAGTCACTGTATCCAATAATATGAACAAGTATACATGCACTCGTCACATTTAGAATCTGGGGACAAATATGGCTTCATTTTGCGTACATGTACAGAAAGTTCAGATTATTGCTCAAAGTAGTGTCCTGGAAAGTACTCAAAGTAACCAAACTAATTTTTAGTCATAAAGCTTGAAAAACACATGTATGACTAAGACTATTCATACTACACAGACGGAGTGATTCCATTGGCTAATGCATTGCGTTACTAGTTCTGGTTTAAGCACCAGGGCTTTAGGCCAGTTATTTTACATTAAGAAGGTTCATGGTCTGCACTCTTGTGGGAGAAGAGGCTGGACCCTGCCCTTCTGAGCTGGGAATTTCTGGTTAAAGGCTTATAGTGCTTGCATATTTGAACTATTTCTTACTGTAATTGGTACACCTTGTTTGCTGTAGCATAGACTAGATCCAGGCCTGCTGAATCTAGTTTTGTTTGTATGCGTGTTATTTCCCTGAAAAGCTAATTCCACCTAAAACACGGCTTTTCAGTGCTTCTGTGGATCCCTAGTGATATCTGCATTGCTTACTGTACTTATTTCCTTGTTTCACTTGAAAGAAAGTTAATGTTTGTCATTTTTGCATTTAAGTTACCTGGCACTTGCTCACTAAAGCAATTATATAAGTCAGCACTAAAAAATTAAAAGCACTACACCCTCACAAACTCCCCCTGGAGTACCTTGCTCCCCATTGGCCATTTGTTTCAATTATAAAGAAATTCCCAATACTATTCTAGCATGTCCAAAGGTCAGGTGTCAATCTCTTCTCCAGTCCAGCTGGTGAATCTGGGAATCTTGAGGCAATGTTACAACTGCCTCATGTACACAGACAACCCTCTCCTCCTCCCAACAAATTCCAACACATGTGAGAGATGCAACCATATAGCCAAACTGGAGCTAAGCTCTCTCAACTCAGTACTGGCGTAACCAGTCAGGAGGAGAAGGAAACCACACTCACTACAATTCCAGTCTCACATAGACCTACCACGACAGCAAACCAAACACATAAACACACAAAAACATACTTGGAGGCTCTAAATAAAAATCTGCCTAAGCAGCAGAGACCTACAAAGCAGACACCCAAGCAACCGCTACCCCAAAACAAAACACGTGCACCACATAGCTAACAAAGCCAGTGTGCCGAACAGTCACAGCCCTTAAGGCTAAACAACACACCTGATACACTTGTAATAGGTGACTCTATCATCAGGCACACTGACGTCCCACTCACCAGGCTGAACAAGGAGAAGGTCACGGTGAGCTGCCTGTCGGGCGCTAGGATCCGCCACATAACACAAGCACTCAGGTCACTCCAAGGCAAGTACAAATATGACTCAGTCATTGTCCATGCTGGTGTGAATGACCTGAGACGTACCTCCCTGGACTACATGAAAAGAGACATAGAAGAGCTCTCTGAGCATGTAGCCCAGGCCGGTATGACCCTGACCTTGAGTAGCATCTTACCCTCACCAAGAATGATGCCACAGTATGAAGACAAGATTATCAATTTCAACAATTGGCTTAAGTACTGGTGTCATTCAAAGGGGATCCAATGCCTGTCAGCCTGGGATGACATGCTCGACAAGCCACGATGCTTCGCTAGAGATGGCTTGCACCTGTCACCCCTGGGCTTTCGGATATTGGCAAAGGCTCTTGCTACCCCATAGTGCCTTTTTAGGCAAGGCTCAAAAGACAAACCCACCTCCATAGGTATCACAAGGGATAAGAAACTAAGAGTAATGCTACTCAACGCCAGAAGCCTAAACCTCAAGATGCACACACTCGAAACTCTCCTTAGCATGGAGAACATCGATATCTGTGCAGTAACAGAAACCTGGTTCAAGGCTCTCGAGAGCACCCCAGCACTACCAGGTTATACCTCATACCATGCTTTTCGGCCCCAAAACTTGGACCGGACCACAAAAGGAGGGGGAGTATCAATATTCGTCAAAGATACCCACACCTCCAGGTTGGTGGCACAGCACGAAGCATCAGAGACTATCCATGTGCAACTAACAGTGGGTAAAACTGCCTTCCAGTTTATAGCCTGCTACAGACCACTCTCCCAAACCCAGGAACCCCACTTGGCCTTCCTGAGAACACTGGAAAATATGAAGGACTCTCCAAACACCATTATATTGGGTGACTTCAACTACCCAACCATAGACTGGGAGCATTACTCTAGCTCCAACACCCTAGCCCAAAGGTTCCTAGAATTTATAAACTCAAATGCTATGGAACAACATGTTACCACTCCCACAAGAGGGGAAAACATACTGGACCTGATCATCACCAACATGGGGACTCTATGCTCCAGACCAGAAGTGTATCCCTCACTGGTAAGATCAGACCATAAACTAATCTCACTGGATATTCACATCCCGACCCCACCCCATACCCAGAAAATCACAGTGAAAAACTTCTCTAAAGCAAATTTCACAAAAACCAAGGTGGAATTCTTCAAAGCCCCCGGGCCTGTGGATAATATGGCCCAGACCACAAAATCCTTTATAAACGCATTCTATGAACACCTTCAGGAATGCATGGATCATGCAATCCCAAATAAAACCAAGATCCAATCCTCCAAAGGCAGATGTCCTGTCTGGTGGACCCCAGCCATAAACAAACTATACAATAGAAGGAGGAAGCTACTACATGATAGAGCAAAATCCCAAAAAGGGAAGGCATCTCTGATCAGTATTAGCAAAAAACTACGGGCACTCATAAAATCGTCTAAGGCCAGCTTCGAGAGAAAAATTGCACAGGACACTAAGGATAATCACAAGGCTTTCTTTAGTTATGTTAGGAACCTGGGTGGGAATTCCCAGATATGCTCATAATTAGTCCAAAATGGCAAAAAATACACCAAACCCACAGACATTGCCAACATCCTAGCTGACAGGTTCAGCGCAAACTTCTCCCCCCCCTCCCCACCAAAAGGGCTAATATCTATCCCAGCAGAGTGCTGCCCCCCTGACATCTCAGATGCTCAGGTAAGAGCTGCCCTCTCCAAAGCAAGAAACACAGCATCAATGGAACAAACGGTGTCCCGGGCTGCGTCCTACATGAACTCCAAGAAGAGCTAAACCCAAACCTAAAACTACTGTTCAATCTCAGCCTTACTACAGGATATGTACCCAAAGAGTGGCGTACAGCAACAGTGGTCCCTCTCCACAAAGGTGGTGCCTCATCGGATCCTGGAAACTATCGCCCCATAAGTCTCACTAGCTTGGTCTGCAAAGTTATGGAAAGGATCATCATGGACCTTATAAATAAAGATATTGGGGACCTGCAGACACTGGATCCTACCCAGTTCAGCTTTGTTAAGGGCAGATCCTGCCTCTTGAACCTGGTCGATTTCTTTGAAACATTCACCAAGGCCATTGACAAGGGGAAGGTGGGCCTCACAGCCTACCTGGACCTCGCAAAAGCCTTTGATACAATACCCCACTCGGGCATTATAGATAAGCTCACCAGCTTAAATATAAACCCCTATGTCACTAGATGGGTTGCAAACTGGCTCAAGGACAGAACCCACATGGTTAGAATAGCTGGAGCCATGTCAGACTCCAAACCAGTTACAAGTGGCGTCCCACAAGGCTCAGTCCTGGGACCTCTCTTGTTCGGTATATATTTCTCAGAGGTACAGGCCAACATGGAAGGACTGTGGCTGACCAAGTTCGCAGATGACTGCAAACTGGGCACCATAATAGACTCTCTAGCCGACACAAGCATCCTCCAAAAGGGCCTCATAGAAACAGACAACTGGTGCCACAGCCATAGCCTCAAGCTAAATGCCAAAAAGTGTATAGTCATCCCCTTTGGCAAAAACAAAGTGCCCACAAATTACCACATAGGTGGTAATCCATTAAGTACAGAAGAAGTAATTAGGGACCTGGGGACCCAAGTTGATAGCAATCTTTCATTTGACAACCATGTGGCCAAAGTGGTTAGAAAAACATTTTATATAGCCCACCTAATCATGAAGGGATTCACATCTAGATCAGGGGAGGTCATCGTGCCTCTTTACTCATCCCTTATCAGGCCCATAATTGAGTACAATGCCCCTTTTGGAATGTACCTTACCAAACACCTGCAGCAACTGGAAAGACCCCAAAAGTACCTCACCAAGAGGATCAAGGGGCTCAAACATATGCCGTATGCTGCCCGGTTAAAGAAACTCCAGCTCTACTCAGTGGCATACCGCCTGCTCAGAGGCGATCTGTGCCTGACGTATAAAGCCATGTCCAACCCGGAATTAATGGACATGCTGCACCTCAGAAAATCCAAATCCCATCGAGCTACGCGCTCGAGGGACTTGAACCTCAGCACTGAAATAAATAGGACATGCTGGAGGGACAGATTCATAACCCAGAGGCTCCCTTCACTCTGGAATAAAATCCCAGTCCAGGTTAGGCAGAGTCCCTCATTGACTCTCTTCAAGAGGAATCTTGATGAGTGGATGGGAGATCGTAGGTTTACCCCGGGTATCACTTCTGTGTCACTGTTAGACAGAGGCACAGTATACTAACCTTGAAAAAGGGCATAGCAAAATTAATTTAATATGGGTGGAGAAAGCCATACACACTCTGGCTAGGCTTATAAATGCCCTAGGGCAGATAGCCTAGTATGAACCTATGAACCTAAGTGAAGCTAATGCCCAAAAAGTACATCTGGTAGTACTACAGAGGCAGAGTCCCTACATGGACACTGCTGAACAGTCCAAATGTATCAAACACCTTAATGCAGCACATTTATTGATCCATATGTCCTTGAAGGTTACTCAAATAATTTCAATTAACCAGGCACACCAGCTAGCACACTATCCTTTTTAAGAAGTAACCCAAGGGCAAGGTATAGTTAAGTGACTTGCTCAGAGTCACACAGCAGGCAAATGGAAGCTATAAAAATCAAAACCAGGACTACAGCAAGGTCTAGGTCTAGCAACATAGTCTTAAACATATGTGCCACTACAGTACTGCATGCAAAGGATCGTGGCATCAAGAGTAATCATGAGTACTTCACCAAATGTCCAGAAATTTTATTCCATGTGCATCTCCAGTTTCTGACAATAATTTAGAAAGATATTTAGATTTATTTACTGATCGGGTTGTCTGCAAAGTGACTGGCACATTAAGGTCCCCCCTAAGATTTTACCAGTTGTACATTCTCCAGTACAAGTTCAGGTTGCACTTTGAGATTATCATGAGTATGAGCTGAAAACTATAGGCGTTACTGTGATGCAAACATATTAAACGGGTGAACAGGAAAAAAAGACCTTATGAAGCAATTATGGCAGTAGGTTACTTTGTTTTTGTGTAGAGGAACAAGTGGAAGGGACTAAAAAACAGACTCAAATACTGTCTAAGGTTACGAAAGCAGCAAACCAGGGTTAAAAGGCAATTAAGATATCCAAAAAACAGTTACAAGAAACAATTAAAAGACCATTAAAATCAGTACATCAATGTCCTAGCTTTTAAAACTGGTTTTAAAGGGATCATATAGTTAAAACCATAGTCCCTATCCGTTTGTAATTTAACAATCCATCTAGTTTCAGCAAGCTCAGTTTTATTTATAAGATCCCCTCCCCCCAGGCCATTATTAACCAGTTGCAAAACCAAAAATTTAAAAGAATGAACAGTGAAAGTAGCAACATGTTTAGCTAATACTCTACTGATATTAACGTTTTGTACATCACAGACATGCTCCAAGAAACGATCTTTCAAGGAGCGATTGGTCTTACCTACATAAAAATGAGCGCAGACACTACAGACAGCTAAGTACACTAAATGTCTGTCTTACAGTCAGCATAGAATGTCAACTCACAGGATGAACAAAAAATATTTCCGAGGAAGTAGCACTACATGCATTGCACATCCTACAATGAAAAGTTCCAACTCTTTCTGACATACCCACCCCCACTATAGATCTGGGGCCATAACAAAAGTTGCCTTTTCAGAGAGAGGGCTGTTCTCCAACAATTGTTCTTATATTTTCATCAGGTCTATATTAAGTCAGCGAAATGTCATT
This sequence comes from Protopterus annectens, assembly GCF_019279795.1. Classification (NCBI taxonomy): domain Eukaryota; kingdom Metazoa; phylum Chordata; order Ceratodontiformes; family Protopteridae; genus Protopterus; species Protopterus annectens. The sequence goes on from NC_056746.1 coordinate 652,752,049, forward strand.
ACAACGAATGCCGTTTTGCTGACACAAACTATGAAATCCCACAACAGCTAAACCCCAAGTCACCAATTTCTTTCCCAGGGGGAAAAAATCAGTAGACCATAAAACACAACACACAACTTATAACATAACAGAGTGGGGGGCTTTGCCCCCCCCCCACAACCAACAATGTAGGGGGCTGTACCCCCCAACTAATTATACCAATTCCGAGATCACACTACAGTGGGGGGTAAAGGGCAATGTCACGGCTCAGGTCATGAGATTTTTTTTTCCCTGGGGGGTGGGGGGGTGGGGGATCGCTGACCTGGGCTGTTGCTGCTGTGAGATTTTGTTCTATTATGTGTCGGCAAAACGGCATTCGCTGTTATGCTATTTCACTGACTTAATATAGACCCATTGTCATCAGCTTTCAGAAATCGACCAATTTCTCTTGATAGCCTGGCAAACAAGATTAATGTCACTAGAGTATGTCAGAGTAATTCTAGGCTTGGAACAAGATGCTGGATGTGCTGAATGAGGAGATGACAGACCACATTTACCTGAGTTCCTATTGGAGAAATAAGGTTTTGCCCTGATCCTCCTCAGACCTTGAGCCTCAGTATACTGTAGATGGGTTTCACCAGTCATGGCCTCCATCACACTCACAACCTCCTTATCCTCAGTATGAAGGTGTGAGACTCTCATATACTGCGCCTTTAGGACATTTCTGAAAACATGCCCAGGGTGCATGCTAGTGCGATGCAGGATACTATTCCTCTAGCATTCTTTCCTGAAAAGACAAGTATTAAGCTGACCATTGTCACCCTTATAAACAAAGACATCCAAAAAAAAAATCAATGGTGCCAAACGAGGAGCTAAAAGTAAACCTCAAGAATGGTGTGCTATTGTTCAGAAACATAATTAAGTTGTCCAGGGCTTCTATTGTGCCATCTCAGAGCAAAAAAATGTCGTCCACAAAGTGACCATAATATTTTATGTGATAGCAAAAGGCAACAGCTCCAAACGTATATTCAGTCTCCCAGTTAGCTATGACCATATTCGCATAGCCATTTCCGCACACTGTTCCCATAGCTACATCCAGTTTTTGAAGAAAAACACTCTCAAATATGAAAACATTATTTTCGAGCACAGACTTTTAGCCATTGTTTATGTTTTATTCTGTTTGAACAAGAGGAAGGCTTTTAAATACTTACAAGGTTAGCTGCAGAAGCTCATACAGTGAGATTCCTTGGAGTGAAATAACCAACTGTACTAAAGCAGATGCTACTCCAAAAAGGGCATGTTGGAGTTCTACTGCAAAAAAAAAAAAAAAGACTGGTTGCTTATGGGTTAAGAGTCCTAATCATGCTCAAACATGCCATGTTCAGATTGGAAAGGAAAGATTTTGACCATGGTTTTTCACTATTTGAAAGTCCAAGTCTATAATTATGGATAAAAAGTGACTACAGTATCACAGCACAAGCTGCTTCAAAGTACAGTTACGGATTGTCTTCATAAAATTCCAGCAAGACTATGGAGGTTGTTACTTGTCTTAAATTTGAAGGTCATTTTGGCTAAATATAAACGAAGAAGTCCAATTCATATAGCAGATACCTTCAGTAAAACACTGCTCCAAGAACACAAAGATTTACTAGCAAAATGTAAGAAAATACTACTGTTGTTGGTGGGTCTTGATGCACAAAAAACATTCGAGAGAGTAAGCTGGGACTTCATGAGCAGGGCAATGTTAGCAGTTGCTTTTCCTGATAAAATTATAAGGTTGATTAGGAGTATACAAGTGGGATCACAAGTAGGATCAGAGGTGAAAATTAAAGTGGGTGGGGTCCTCCCAGATAATTTCTACTTGAGTAGAGATACCAGGCAAGGGTGTACGCTTTCTCCTTTGTTTGCATTATATTTAGAATCATTGGCAAAGAAAATAAGGGACTCAAGACATTCAAGGATATAATTGGTATGATAGTCAAGAAAAGCTGGCTCTGTTAGCAGATGATATTTTATACCTGACAAAACCAGAAAGAGACATTACAGTGCAATGGAACATTTTAAGACACTTTCAAATCTTCTCGGGATACAAAATTAATGAAGCTAAAACAACAGCAATAGCAGTAAATTATGTATCTACATACAAATTGGTCCAACAGTATTCATATTTATGAGGACATGATAAAATGAAGTACTTAAAGAGTATGGATTAAAAGGACTCCTATGTGGCAGCTAAGGATATGTGGGAGGAGACTAAAGAAGATCAGACAAAAATGGAGAGACTGGAACCTTTATTGTATGGATATGGATAGTAAGATGCAAGCAGTTAAACCGTTTTAGTCCCTTTAGTTTTAAAGGCAGGCAATGCATTTTTTTTTTATCAACCAGAGGAGAAGTTGTGGATAGCAATTAAAGAGCTGAAGGATTTTATCTGGGAGGGGAAGACAGCAAGGATCAAGTGAAATAAGCCGATTCTTCCAGTAGAACAAGGCGGACTACAATTACAACACAGTTAAGGCTCTTATACATAGCACAAGCATAAAATTATAATTCAAAGTGGAAAGGGATGATTATGATACAGGGGAGAAGCTCAAGAAACAAAGAGACTGCAATTTGGATGCAGACAATCATACAGAATATTATATTCATAAAGTAGCAGAAAGTATTTTAAGAACTAAGCTAGTATGTGAATGGAGAAGAGAGATTCTGCTGATAGGGATGACTGCAATTAGGGTGTTTTAAATTTTAATTGATGACAACTGTGAAGGATATACAAGCTATGTGTAGCACTTGTGCTGTTTTATCTGAAGAAGTCTTGCATAAAGACAAAAGCGCTAATCTGTGTTATATATAAAAGTATTTTGCTTTTATTGGTGGTCTGGACCATTTATTTCGATTTTTAGTGAGGTTTGCTTGTTTTTGTAAGTTTTGTAGTTTATACAACTTGGTCCTTGTGGTTGGCCTGTAGAAGCATTAGTACTACTGTTCGTGCACCTCTGCTACCATTATGGATGTTTCGCCTAGTGATTCTGCTATTATTGATAATGGTGAACTTTTTAGCCCTGAATGTATGGCCAGAACACAACGAGAGGTTATCAAGGTTCGTGAGGAAATGGCAGCCTTAAAAGGTGATTTAACAAGGCTTATTGACTTGCTTAGCCAAAGTGAGCCAGTAGATGGAGCCAAACTACCGAACTTTACGTCTTCCAGTGTCCCGGATGGTCTAGCGGCACTTTCCACGTCGTCTCCATGCTCTGAAGTTGCGAGCAATGGTGGGATTCAGACAGAAAGAAGAGGATATCAGCAAGGACATGGGAGTACAAAAGGTCTTTTTTTAGTGGCTCAGCATGGTTTGACACACGCGAACAATGACTTGGTGGGCAATAATGGTCAGGCTGTTCAACAGATACACACGAATTCAAAAGGTACTGTTTCTTCAATGCACCATTCTGTTAGAAATGACATTGTTTTTCAGAGCAATGCTGTAGATATGGAGGTTTTCCCTCCTATGGACTCTGACCATTCGGTGCATTTTAGGGATGTATTAGAAAGGAAATTTGTGTTTGATGCATCCCTTTCTGCTGCTTATAATACTAACAACAATTTTAATGGACAAGGACTCAATTCATGTGACGTGCGTACTTTAAAGGATACAATTTCTGCATTTGAAAAAAAGCTGTTTAGATACAAATGTTTACAGATAGACAATTACTACTTGAATTGCTGTGTCAGTTATAAAATAGTCCCACAAGGACTTAGAATGTTTAAATACCCTTTTGGTATTGATTACACTGAAGAAGTATTACATGACTTTCATGTTTTTTTGATAAATGTGGGCTAGGACTTATTACTAGACTTATTAAATATAATGACGCAGCACTGGTAAAGTTGTTGAGGGAGATTAATAGGTTGAATGAAGACATTTTAAAAGATTTACTGTTTTCGGAATACGAGCAGTTATATAAAAAGGTTTTAAACAGGATTGATGGTAGGATACAAAATATTTTTCTTAAGAAGCAGAAAAAATTTATGAGGGATAAGGAACAATACAATATTGGTAAAGTGTATCCTGGTCCATTCAACCATTTAAACATAAGAATAAGATTCATGTGAACCCTCATATTACTAAACAGGGTATGGCTGGTTCATTTGTGGAGCAAGGGGTTGATACCAGTGATAGGGATATATTGTTGGAAAGAACTGGTAACAGACCCCTAGATGAATTAGATTCATTTTCTGAGTCTCAACCATTTTTTAGTACCAAGGAGGTCGGAACGGCTGGCCAACAAAGCCAGATATCCCTTGGACCCAGGCCATCCATCCAGTTTCTATGGGACCAATTATGGATGGAAGAAGGGGATATAATGACAGTGGAGGGTACAGATAGTATTGTGGCCGAATATAAAGGTTTTTAATTACACGGTGTGTATTTTAGGAAAGGAGCACTTTAACCTTTTTTTCTAAAGGATTTAAGTTTGTTAAGTCCAATTATAGTGATTTAGCCAATCTCTTGGTGGATTTGAAACTATATCTTAGAAAATTAAATTTGAATATGGTATGTAAAAAGACAGAAGAAAGCAATTATAGTGACAATAAGGGTTTAGTTAGAAGTAGTACCTTCAATCCACCCCTCCACCCGGCTTTAATGATGTTTGAAAAAAATGTTACAGAGGAAATCTATGAAGTATACACAACAAATAGACGTTTTATGGGACAACATAATCTTAGTGAGGCAGAGGAGAAATTACTTCAGGATTTGCAGTTACAGGGAGATTTTCGTATTATGAAGCCAGATAAAGGTGGGGGGTGGTATTGTTGGGTAATGAAGAGTACAACAATGTTATTACCAACATTTTGCTATATACAAGTACCTATTTCCCAGTTTCAATTAATGAAATACATATTGCTTATAGGAGAATTGATTCTCTTTTGGAAGAACATTTGGTGGAAAATAGGATTGACAATAAGGTTTATCAATATCGGAGACAACTTCATCCTATTATTCCTAATTTTCTTTGGAGTACCTAAAGTTCACAAATCAATAAAAGAACCTCCCTTTATGCCTATTGTATCAGCTAGAAATTCTAAAACTCATCCTTTAGCAGTATATGTTGACCATTTCACTAAGGAAATTATAGCCAAAACTAAACATTTGATTAAAGATTCTTGGGAATTTCTTAGTAAATTGACTAATGACGTGTGGACTGAGAATTGTAGATTTCTTACCATTGATGTTAAAGACTTATTCACATGTATTCCACGAGGTAAAGAGCATGAATTTTTTAGTGATAGTGTCAATAAATATTCATCTCTATCCAAAGACCATATTTCCCTAATATTGGAGCTTATGGAGGTTATACTTGACAACAATTACATAGGCTTCCAGGGAGAATATTTTCAGCAGGTGAGTGGGGTAGCTATGGGGGCAGCAGGTGCCCCCCATATATGCCAATCTAGTGATGTTAGAATGGGAGAACAGGTACGTGCATAACAGTCTTTTCCAAAAAAACATTGTTATATCTAGATTTCTTGATGATATTTTTGTGGTTTGGGAAGGTACTAAGGAGAGCTTAGAGCTGTTTATGGAATATCTGAACACGAGTACTAGTTTTCTCTCTTTTACACAAACTTGTAGTGAAGTTAGTGTGAATTAGCTTGACATCACTATTTACAGGACTCAAAATGGATTCAAGTCAAGGATTTATCGTAAGAATACCTGGTGTAATAGCTACCTGCATTATGCTAGCTATCATCCAGCATTTCAAAAAAGAAGTCTTATAAAAGGACAAGCAGTAAGGATAGCGAGGATGACTTCTGAATTTAATGACTTAATGGGTGAACTTATTTTTTTGGGTAAAAAAATTTGTGGAAAGGAGTTACCCAAGAGAACTAGTGTATGAGGTACTTGAGGAAGTTTATAGGGGTTGGGGTACTAAATACAAGGTATTGTTAGGTCAACCCCTTATTACAGTGGCAAAACAAAATACAGACAAAAATTTTCATGGGGCCTGTGTTACGGAGTTTAATATGTTTACTGACTTATTACAGTGGCAAAACAAAATACAGACAAAAATTTTCATGGGGCCTGTGTTACGGAGTTTAATATGTTTACTGACTTTTTTACCCAAATAATTAGAGCGAATTGGAGCAGGCTTAAAACCAACAAAGATTTGTACAGTGTTGTAGGACACCAACCCACTTTTACTTTTAGGACTGGAAAAAAATTTAAAAGGGTGTTTGAAAATGTGGAAGGTAATGCCAAAACAACAAAAAAAGCTACGAATTCTTGTGGTAAGTGCAGTCAATGTTCGTATATTTACAAGGAGGATTCCATTAGTTTGAACAATGGACTTAATAGTGTTGTAAAATTTTGCAAGGGTAATTGCAACACCAAGATGTCAGTGTACCTGGCCGTATGTGTGCAGTGCTCTGCATTCTATATAGGGAAAACAGAAAGAGCTTTGAAAGATAGAATGTATGAGCACATGTACGACATACGGACTGGGAAAGACACCAGTGCCTTGTTCAGACATTCGGTTTCCTGTTCATCTTTTTGTGGTTTTAAGTTTGGCATTACAGATGTTGTTAAGAATAATATTAGGGGTGGTGACATTAAAAATGTATTGTTGAATAGGGAATTGAAATGGCAATTGAGGTTGAAGGCTAATGTTCCACCTGGTCTCAATGAATATGTGAGTATCAAACCAGTGCTGACAGCTAAAGCAGTGAGAGTTTGATTTTTTTTTTATAAAATTCTGTAGAAATTAGTTTAAATGGGGAAAGAACATTCATTGTATGTATTTTTGTATATTGCTGTACTAGTAAGCCGTATCACATCATATACAAATGTATATGCATACACTTGATCTTGGTACATTGTTTATTATTGTTAATGATTTGAGTGTGGTGCTTTAAATTTTAACTGATGACAACTGTGAAGGATATATAAGCTATGTACAGCACTTGTGCTGTTTTATCTGAAGAATTCTTACATAAAGACGAAAGCGCTAATCTGTGTTATATATAAAAGTTTTTTGCTTTTATTGGTGGCCTGGACCATTTATTTCGATTTTTAGTGCAATTAGGGATACAGACAATAGGCAAGAGGGGGCTGGAATTTATTGGAGAAAACTGGCAAAGGATCCAAGGTATTGGGAGCAAATAACTAGAAAGTGAAAGATAACAGAATGGGAAAGACGCCAAGAATTTATTTGGACTGCAGGTTCGAGATTGCCTTCCTTATCAAAGATTGAGTATAGGCAAAGAGAAAGAAACAGGGGGTGGGGTCCTAAACGAAAGACCAGCACTGGTAGAAATTTTAATAGAATCTGGAACAGAAGCCAACGTTAAAAAAGGAATAATTAGTACAGCATATAAAATATTGCCTGACAACTATAAGAATCAAATCAGAGAATCTTAGAAACAACCGGGAAGAGAGTTTGGATAAGCGATTCACAAAGAGACAATGGGGGATATATGTACATCTCCCAAATATGCAACAAAGTCTAGAAGATATAGGATTTTTGCTTGGAAGTTTTTATACAGGTATTTTTATACCCAAATTAGACTCCAAAAATTTTTTCCGAAGGTAGACAGCAAATGTTGGAGATGTGATGGAGCAGAAAGAGGTAAATGACATATTTTCTGGGACTGTAATGCGTTAGCAGACTTTAAGGACTCCCTGCAGACTGCTCTATCAAAGATATTGGGTGAACAAATTGGTGTAACTAAGGAAATTACTTTTTTGAGCTACGATACAGAATCGTAATTGCCTAGAAAGGCCTTGTTAAGTCTAATTATGGTGGCTGCCAAAAAAGCAATTATTAGAAAATTAAAATCAAAGTCTAAACCAACTTTACTAAAAGTGAATGTAGTAAGAGATAAAACTGGAATTGGGATCTTTAGAAAAGGGAAGGATCAAACTATAGTGGAAAAATGGAAATTGTGGGAACAATACATGCAGGGGAGGAATGAGGTTTAAAAGAAGGCAGATGTTGAATGAGCATACTTAAATGTATAATGTTTGCAATTACAGTTGTTTCAATGGGGTCTGTGCTATATAATGTTTGCAACTAAAATTGTATTAATATGGTTTGTTTTTCATTTATACAAATGTAAGACTGCATCTGTCATATGGGATAATTTAATAAAGATGTTTTTGTTTATAAAAAAAAAAAATAATATATATATATATATATATATATATATATAAAAATAAATAAAAGAACAAACATATCTACTCAACAAAAATATGCACATTTTCTAAACCGTTTCTCTATTATTAAACTCTAAAGACCAAAGGAGTGCTCCCCAGTTCTGGTGGGGCAATTGTGACCTCAACCACATGGAATTAGCTATTGAGGAGCAGACTCAGCTGGAAAGGGTAACTTGCCTGTAGGTTTGTAGGACTGTAGATCCTTCGAGCTTCCCCCTTCCTCATGGTAGGCGTTCTCACCATCCTGATCAACTGGTTTTCCTGTGAATGGGCGAGTGGTATCCTTTTCTTGGCGAAAGTGCATTAATCTAGTCTGCCTCTGGTTCTTGGAAACGACACTCACTCAGTATTGCTGAATCACTGTATTCTTTATTCGACAGATAAGCGCTGCTTAGAAGACTGCTTTATGACCCTTCTATTTTTCTGTTCTGAGTTTTCATACCATCTCTCCTAAGCAGAGCTCAACTGCTGAATAAAGAATACAATTATTTAAAAGTGCTGAGCGAATATATTCAAGAACCAGAATCAGATTAGACAAATGCAGTTTTTCCAAGAACAGGATAGCGCTAGCCCATCCACAGGAAAACCAGCAGACCATGACCGACCGTGCCAAAAAGACAAGTGGTGAGAAAACCCACCACCAGGGAGGGAGAAGCTTGAAGGATTTACAGTCCTAAGATAAGTGGCAAGAAAAAACACCACCAGGGAGGGAGAAGCTCGAAGGATTTACAGTCCTACCAACCTATTGACAAGTTATCCCTCCTGTTTAATCCTTCTAATAAACACAGAGAAAAAGAAATAGTTTAGAGAGTCAGTAAAAGGAAAAATGTTGTACAACAGTTGTTATGAGATACAACAATGAATGGTTGATCAGATAGTGCAAAGTCACTACATCCTAATACTTTGTTTACTTTCCACTCTGATAAGACTTTCCTGTAAATGAGGCTTGTTCAAAAGTAACAGCCATTTATTCCAAATCTTACATATCAGGTTATGCTAAATAAAACAAGAGTCACAGCCGAGAATCACCAAGTATAACAAAACACTTGCAGTATTCTTTATTGATCCAAATTATCTGAACAAATTAAAAAAATGATACACAAAAGAAAGAAATTATACTACATGAACTTGTCAAATTTGGTTGGATAAAAGTGGGAACTGATGTTCCAGTACAGAGATGCATATTACCTCCTGTATTTGGATTACCAATACAAACTTACAGAATTTGTTCATTTATATGAAGCCGTAAGTTGTAGCATTATTATATATTATGTACTGATAATGTCTATTTTTCTCCAAACAAGGTATTTCTAATAAAGTTATACCAGGAAATGGTCCATGACTCATCAGCCAAGAGATTGATATTTTTTGTGAAAAAATGGAAATTCAAGTACACGATCTCAAGTCCCTGGTCTCTAAACATTAATGGATAATAGAACAAATGTCACAAACAATGAGAATCTCAGTAAAATGTGGCAATTCAAACAATTTGTACCATTCTCTCTATTCCTTACTAGAGAACTGTACTAGTAGAATCTAGGCATATCTCATCAGTACAACAGTTGATTGGCAAGAAGCCAGGAAAACTAAGCTACCTGCCTCATACCCACCCACCCTTAATACATGACAGTTAAGAATAGTACAAAATAATTACTGCAGGAATGTTACCATAAACAAATGTTTTACCATGGCAGATCACCCAACAATCTTGCTATCGGGCAAAGACAGGAAAGAGTGGGGATGAATATTGAACAAAAGTTGCTTCTGAAAGATCACAGTGCCAGCTACTATAAATGAGCAAATACAGCAACCTACACTTTATCTGGTACAAAGTCATTGTATTTAATTATGTGGTAGAAACAGAATGTTTGTTTTAATTAAGTCCAAGAGAAATACAAATGTTTACAAGTTCAAAATAAGACTGAAGTTCATCTTTTAAAGGTCAAACAAATGCCACTGTCTAATGCAAGTAACATTCCTGCAATAATGAAAATCCCTAAAAATTACAAACTACTTCAGAGGAAGTCAGATTTACCACTGACAAAAGCGCTCAATGCATTAATAAACTGAAGCTATGGTGAACGGATTTGTCCACTGTTTTATTTTATTTTTTCTATTCCTGCAATAATGTAACACATCAATGAGTGATGAGAATAAGACTCATCATTTTGAACTGAATTGACTTAACATGGATTGCAAAATGTAGCACTAACATTCAGATATTCCAAATACAGAAGAAGACAATGCTAAAGTTCATGTGCAAAATATATTCACTCTGTTGACATACAGGGATAAAGCCCTAATGATCACCAAGGTAACCCTAGCTCGATTACTACCTTGGATGCCTGCCTGAGCTGGGTGGGTGGAAGAGGAATGAAGAGGCACTGCATGCTCACCTCTTAGAGGGGCAAAGTGCGAGGATTGCTGGGTATGGCCATTTCATGAGCCTTGTTGGTGATACTGGGGCCATGAAGAGACACCACTGCTGTTGATGTAGGTTGAGGGTGTGAAGATATGTGAAGGCTGCCAGCCTAGCTAGACAGAATTTGTAGATAATTCTGTCATTTGTTTTGTTTGTGTCTTTCGGCTTTTCCCGGTTAGGGGTCGCCACAGCGGAACTCCGGTCCGCTAATGATTGGCAGTAGATTTTTACGTACTGGCTTGCCGGACCTAAAGCACTACCTTCAACGAAGGAACGCCCATTCACGCATGTTGACACACAGAAGACGCTCTGAGAATCAAACGGGCAACGTCTAACTGTGAGGCGACAATGCTACCGCAGCACCACCACCGCAGTATAATTTTGTCATTTGTAAATATTAATATAAGCCAAAGGCTTGTTCTCTTAAACGGAAGAAAATGCTGTTAGACGAGGAACTGCAAAAATGCAAAAAACAGTGCACTCTGCTGTAGGAAAGCTGGTAAGTCAAGCATTATGCAATTGTTTGATGTCAAAACCCGAAGCCGAGATGTCTAAATGAAGGAATTCTTCCTATTGTTTTGAGGCCAGAGTTAATGGCTAGAATTTACATGTATAATTTCTTGTATTGCTCTGGCTTCCTGACCAGCTGCAAGATCAAAAGGGCTATTAACCTCTGAGTTTTTGTTAGCCTGGGAAAACCAGAAAATTGTTAAGAATTATGTAATGTGAAGCAGCACTTTGTTATCAATTTAAGAAGAGAATAAGAGAGCATTTTGCATTTGCCTTCAGAACTTCCATCACCAGCACTTTTTTCAGTTAGTGTTTGCTAAATTTTATTGCCTGTCAGAATCCTGCATAGACAATAATTGCAATCAGGGGTAGTCTCATTCATTGATATCCTGCTAATGCCTATTTAAGTGGCTCATTTTGGAATATTTTCTGCTTAAAGCCTGAGCTTTGGCCGGCTAAGATCTAGCTGTATTCAACTGGATGTACAAGAGAATTTAAGTACCTTTTATCTGCACTTTTTTCAAATAATACAGCATTTTAATTGATTTATTTGTGTTGCATTGAATATTAACTGAATTGGAAGTTTTGACGCTGTTTTTTTCAGTTAGTTCCCCACTCACCCTCCCTAGTTTTGATTTGTTGTTAATCTTGGTGGCTTTGAAACTGCCCGCCCTTCCTACTGTGTACAAAGAGAGCATCTGGGAAAGAAAAAAAAAATTTAAGCTTGTTTCCTGCCTTTCCTGTAAGTGGTCTAGACTGTTTGTAGGCTTTTGAGTTCCTAAGCATTTCTGTGTTGGAGGGAATCCTTCTAGCTTAATTTTGTTTCTTAGAACTAGCCAGTTTTCTAGTTTCAGCACTCAAACCGGTTTCTTTCAACTCAGCACTTGTTCAGAACTTGTAAGCACTAAATAAGCTGCAAATTACTACAGCACTCAACTTTCCTCACTTGTCTAGAAGAAAGCAGTTTTTAATACTTAATAAATAAGCACCTATCCGGGCATGTCTAAGGGTCAGCTCCCGGTGATTTTTCCTGTCTACATGATGAATCTGGGCATCTTGGGGCAATGTCATGTACATAGACATCCCTCTCCTCCTACCATCCAACATTACAACCTGTGAGAGATGCACTTATATAGCCAAACTGGAAGCAAAGCTCTCTTCACCCAAGACTGAACTAGACAGTCAAGAGGAGAAGGTAAACACTTGTACCACACCACACTCATCACATAGTCCCTCAAAACCTACACCACCAAAACACACACTTTGAAACACAAAACACACACTTACATTCACAGAGGCTCTCAATAAAAACCTGCCCAAGCATCAGGGACCTCCAAAGCAGAAACGCAAGCAAACTCCACCCCCAACACAACCCAAATGACACATAGCCCACAACCTAAGTGTGCCACTCAACCACAGCCCATAAGGCATAACAACGTACCCAACACTCTAGTCATAGGCGACTCTATAGTCAGGCACACTGATGTTCCACTCAGCAGGCTAAACAAGGAGAAAGTTACTGTCAGCTGTCTGTCAGGTGCCAGGATCCGCCACATAACGCACGCACTCAGATCACTCCACAACAAGTACAAATATGACACTGTCATTGTCCATGTTGGTGTGAATGACCTGAGACGTACCTCCCTGGACTACATGAAAAGAGACATGGAGGAGCTCTCCGATCTTGTAGCCCAGGCAGGTATGACCCTAGCCCTGAGTAGCATCCTGCCATCACCCAGAATAACACAGTACAAGGATAAAATGACTGACTTCAACAATTGGCTAAGCTTCTGGTGTCATTCTAAGGGGATCCAGTATTTGTCTGCCTGGGATGACATGATCGACAGACCACGATGCTTTGCCAAAGATGGTCTGCACCTGTCACCCTTGGGATACCGGATACTGGCAAAGGCTCTTGCCACCCCTATAGTGCCTTTTTTAGGCAAGGTTCAAATGACAAATTCACCACCGTAACCGGTACAAGCAAGCAAAATCTGAGGGTAATGCTACTCAATGCTAGAAGTCTAAACCTCAAAATGCATTCACTCGAGACACTCCTTAAATTGGAGAACATCGACATCTGTGCAGTGACAGAGACCTGGTTCAAAGCTCCAGAGAGCACCCCTGCGTTACCAGGCTATAATTCATACCACACCTTTCGGCCACGTAACCCGGAACAAAGCACTAAAGGTGGAGGCGTGTCCATATTCATTAAGGATATCCACACCTCCAGGCTAGATGCACAGCATAATGCATCAGAGATTATCCAAGTGCAACTAACTCTGGGCAAGACTGCAATCCAAATTGGAGCTTACTACAGACCTGCCACCATGCCCCAATATTCACACTCCTCATTTCTTGATACACTGGAAAGTATTAGGGTACAACCCAACACCCTAATAATGGGCGATTTCAACTAACCCACCATTAACTGGGAAAACGACTCGTGTACCAACTCTTTTGCTCAACGTTTTCTGGAATTCATAAATTCCAACGCCTTGGATCAAATTATTCACATCCTCACAAGGGGCAGCAATATCCTAGACCTGATCATTACCAACATGGGCAACCTGTGGTCCACACCAGAGGTCAATTCCTCGTTGGTCAGATCCGACCACAAGCTAATCACCCTAAACATCCACATCCCGCCCCCACCCCCAATTAGGGAAACCACCGTATAAAACTTCTCCAAAGCCAACTTCACATTTAAGACAAAAGTGGCAAACTTCATGACACCCATGCAGACGGACAACAGAGGTACGACTGCTGAATCCTACACAAATGCACTTGATAAGCACTTACACGAGTGCATGGATCATGCTATCCTTAATAGAACCAAGATGCTATCCTCCAAAAAAAGGAAGCCAATCTGGTGTTCCCCTACCATAAACAAACTCAACAACAGAAAGAAACTGTTGCAAAAAAGAGTAAAATCCCATGACTGGAGGAACTCCCTTGGTCAACCTCAGTAAGAAGCTGAGATCCCAATCCTCCAAAGCTAGTTACAAAAACAAAATTGCCACTGACTCTAAAGACAACTACAAAGCATTCTATAGCTATGTCAAGAATCTCAATGGCAACACTCAGATCTGCTCTGAGTTATAGGACAATGGCACTAAATATACAGAACCAACTGATATTGCCAACATCCTGGCAGATAGGTTCAGTGCTAACTTTACCCCCCTCTCACCCCCTAGAAGGCCCATCTCTATACCGGTAGAATGCAAAGTTCCTGTAATCACGGCTACACAGGTAAAAAACACACTCTCCAAAGCCAAGAACACAGCATCCATGGGACCTGACAATATCCCAGGCTGCGTTCTACACGAACTACAGAATGAACTGGCAACCTACCCAAGTACCATGTTCAATCATAGCCTCACCTCAGGTTTTGTGCCCACTGAATGGCACACCGTGACGGTTATCCCACTCTACAAAGGGGGAGCCATGACAGACCCCGGGAACTACTGCCCCATTAGCCTGACGAGCCTGGTCTGCCAAGGCTATGGAACGTATCAACATGGAACTCATAAACAAAGACATTGGTAATCTCCAAACTCTGGACCCTACCCAGTTCGGGTTTGTAAAAGGCAGATCATGCCTCCTAAACCTGATTGACTTCTTTGAAGCAGTTACCAAAGCCATAGATGAGGGTAAGGTGGTTCACACAGCTTACCTAGATCTCGCCAAAGCTTTCGACACCATCCTCCACTGGAATTATTGATAAGCTCACTAAACTAGGTATAAATCCCTATGTCACAAGATGGGTTGCCAACTGGCTCACAGACAAAACCCACACTGTGAAAGTAGCAGACTCCAAATCCGACTTCAGACCAGTGACAAGTGGAGTACCACAGGGTTCAGTCCTGGGTCCTCGCCTGTTTGGTATCTACTTCTCTGAAGTACAGGCTAACACAGAAGGTCTTTGGCTAACAAAGTTCGCAGATGACTGCAAACTAGGAGCCATAATTGAACCTCCTAACAATGTGGACATACTACAAAAGGGCCTCACTGAGACAGATGCCTGATGTCAAAGCCATGGCCTGAAACTCAATGCCAAAAAGTGTATTGTCATCCCCTTTGGTAAAAACTCTGTACCCATGAACTACCAGTGGTAATCTTCTTAATGCTGAAAGTGTGATAAGAGACCTTGGGACACAGGTGGACAGTAATCTCTCCTTTGATAATCACATCGCCACAGTGGTTAGGAAATCCTTCTACGTGGCTCACCTCATCACAAAAGGTTTCTCATCCAGAAAGAAATAGGTCACTGTTCCCCTCTACTCATCACTCATTAGACCCGTTATAGCCTTCAGTGCCCCTTTTGGTATGTACCTCACAAGACATCTTCCAACAACTGGAAAGGCCACAGAAATACCTCACAAACAGGATTAATGGTCTCAAACAGATGCCATACACAGACCGTCTCAAAAAACTCCAACTTTACTCTGTCGCATATCGCCTACTCAGAGGTGATCTCTGCCTAACATACAAAGCTATGTCAAACCCAGAGCTGTTGGACATGCTCCACTTAAAGAAATCCCAATCCCTCCAAGTTACACGCTCTAGGGACCTAAACCTTGTCACCACAATAAACGGAACATGCTGGAGGGATAGATTCTTGTCCCAGAGTCTTCCCATACTCTGAAACAGACTACCTATCTATGTCAAACAGTGCTCCTCATTAGCACTCAAGAAAAATCTTGATGACTGGATGGGAAATAGGAAATTCACCCCAGGGATCACTTCTGTGGCTCTGCTCAACAGGGGCACAGGAAAATGATTTTCTTGGGTGGCGAAAGCCAGGATACCTTTTTGGCTAGGCTTATATAAGCCCTACGGCTAATAGCCTAGTACCTACCTATGAACCTATTAGGAATCCAAGTACTGTCATTTCCTGATGACACAAATAGGCAGCATTGAGTATTCTTAAACACTTTGTAGAAATTCAAAACGTAGCTATGCATCCTATTTAATAAGAAGATAATTCATTGGGGGACTAAAGGCTTTCAAGACAGTGAACAGTCTCTGAGGAATTGAGGAACATCACATAGGATTTATAAAAATCAGTGCATACAATGAATATATATTTCCTGATCCAAAGGCGGTATGGGCCTCCTTGAAATTGATTAAATGTATAGATCTGCAATAGTGGGACTGCATATATATCTGCTGACCTCACAAGACCCAAACATAGTGAAAATTTTGAAACATGAGAAGAATAAATCTAAGATGACTTCCCTTCTTTAAATCTAAAATGACTTCCCTTCTTAGTCTAGCAGAAGCATATAGGCATCAAGTGGGAACGAAAATCAAACCAGAAGTCGATAAAAAAAAAAAAAAATCAGGCACCAACTGAATGCGTCAAAAAAACAAAGAATTTAAGGTGATTGATCAGATGAGAAGGCAAGAAATGTGGAAAATGCATAAATATAGTTGCAAGTATAGAAAACTCCTGGAACAACCTTATGTTGATCAGGATCACATGCAGGAATGGTTAAGGAGTGGCAAATTCAAACCAAAAGATGAAAGGTTAATATTGGCTGCCCAAGATAGTTGACTACATACACATTGGTTTACAAAGTCCACTGAACAGACTGTTGGAGAAACAGACAAATGTAGGTTTTGTAAAACAGAATTGGAAACAGTTGCACACCTTGTTGCTGGTTATGACATACTAATGACAGGAGGACTATATACTGAAAGGTATAATAATGTGGCAAGATTGTTGCACTGGGGACTGTGCAAACATTATAATACTAAAGTAGCTGAAAAACACTGGAAACATAAACCACAAAGCATCATAGAAAATGATGAAGTCTACATAACAATGGATCACCCATAACCAACAGTTCAAAAACCAGACAGTGGTCCATAAAAAGAAGACAAAAGTAGCAATGATCATTGAAATTGTTACATCCAGTGACTAGTGTCTTGCAAACAGACGGACACAAAAGTCATAAAATATCAAGATTTGCAGGCAGAAGCAACAGCAATGTGGAAGAAAAATACCTAGACAGTTCCAACAGTAGTAGGAGCAATGGTTTTTATAAAAAAGAATCTACAATCGTACTTGGATACGTTACCAATACATCCTTACTGGGCACAATGCATGTGCTGCGAAGAGCACTTCGGACATCAAAGATAGAAACAATACTAATTTCATGAACTTTAATTATACTTTGACTTAGGAATGGGGTCCATTCCCATCATGGTATTAGAAACCCAAAAGATCTGGAGAAAGTAAAAAGATGCACAATATTTTACTGAAATTCTAGTCCTATCAAGGTGCTGGTACTGTAGGAAGACAAGGAGGGTTTATACCACTATTGCTGGTCATGGCCTCAGGTTACTCTGTTGGGACATAAATATTACATTTAAGATGTCAAATAATTTTATACCTAGAATTTTATTTACAATGATATATGGAGAATATACAAAAACATCTGACAGTGACAACCACAAACTATTAGTGATTAACCGTAAGACAAAGCCACATTCTACATTATCAGCTAAACGGAAATGTACATAATAAAAAAATGAGGTATTTACATGACCCATTATTTACATTTTTACCCATTATATTTTTTGAATTGGGTCTTTCTTTTCTCCCAACTGTTTTACCTTCCCCCTTGCCTTCATGTGCCATTGCCATAAACTGCCACTAATGAGTGATAATGTGTGCATAATGTAGAACTGTACTTTATTATAAAATTCAAAACAAAATTGCCTGACCAAAATATAATGGAAGACTTGCCACATTAAAGTACAGCTGACATTCTTAATGTGTCCGATATCTCACTAAAGCAATGTGCTATATAAGTAAAGTTACATACAACGTATTTCAAATAGTAAAATGATATCCACACACACACACACACACACACACACACACACACACACACACACACACACACGTTACTAAAAACACATGTAAAACAAAATCAGACTGCATAATGGCACTGTTTTAGCATCAAGACATTTCTTTTTTGAATATTTGTTTTTTTTTAATTTTATTTAACATTTGTTAACCAGGGAAGTAGGACTTGGAACGAAGCCAATTTTCAGCAAGAGCCCAGGGAAAAATACTCCAGATGCATGTCTTTTGTAACATGGGAGGAAACCGGAGCACCTAGAGGAAACCCACATGAACACTGGGAGGACATGCAAACTCCACACAGAAGGCACTCAAGCCGAGAATCGAACTGGAGAACCTCTTGCTGTGAGGTGACAATGCTACCACTGCACCGTCCAATCAAGTTAACATTAAATATACCAAAAAAATGCGCAATTAAATTATTTTTGGAAGTTGTTAAACAATAATCATTTAGAATAGCAACTAATTGCAAACAACAATTGTACCATCTTGTATAACTTCCCTTTTTCTGTGTAGCCTAGGTGGCAGAAGTCTACCCCCTATCCTTCCTCTGCACTCTTCCTCTTAGTCAGAACCAACCAATACTCCTCCTCTCTAATTTTCCTCATCCATTATACTCTTTACTCTAAGTAGGACCTTGGCTTCATCCTACCTTACATTTCACTCCCTCTGCTATATTCTTCTCCATACTTACCTTTAAAGCAGTCCAGATGACAAGACAGTACAGAGAGGATGCCTAGCAAAAGAGTGGGGGAGATCCTAAGACTATTCTTCAACTCATAGTAATATTACTAACCTTCTTCTATTCCTCTTAACCCATGTACATACCTGTTAGATACTCTACCTAGTATTTCAGTCATGCTGATGGATTAACCAAGGCCTCCATATATACAAAAGTTATGTAGTTACCATAACAATAGATTCATGTTGTCCTCTTCCATCCTCCTCAACTGATAAGTCTTCAGATATGAGAAGATGCAACATCAGCAGTGCTCAGACTTTGGATCCAAGGGACAGGCTCCTCACCTTACCCATAATGCCCTCTGTCACTGGGAAAACCTCAGATCAAGTTTGCCTGCCAACTACAAATCATATCAGGAATACAAAATACACATATATTTGGAATCCAGAAACAGCTGTATGTGCAGTGTGGTCAAAGTGGAGCCAAAGGAGAGAATAATAACTTGGTAGGGTTTGGATGCAGGGAAAGTTGAAGAGGATGGAAGAAGACAACATGGATCTATCATTATGGTAAGTACGCAACTTTTATATCCAATGTTGCCTCTTCCATCCATCCTGAAATGACAGAGTCCCCCAGCTTCTAAAAACCTTGAGAGGTCTCTTGGAAGGATATTTTGGAGGATAGTTGAACCATATCAAGCCCAATACCTAGAATGCAAATCCAGCTTATAGAGGGATATAAATGTCCGCACATTGGACCAAGTAACTGCTGCACAAATATCTTCAACAGGTATCATTGAATAGTAGGCTATAGAAGTAGCAACCAACCTGGTAGTGAGCCTTGGACTTATTAAGCAATGTTAGACCTTCTTCCTAATATACATGTAAAATGCATTCAGATAGCCATCTGAAGATAGCAGCCCTTTCCCAATCAGACGTAAGAAAAGGACACTAAAAGTTGGTCGGTCTTTCTAATAGCTTTAGTGTGGTGCGAGCAGAATACTTGTTAATAAACATCAATCACACATAAAATGCATTCCCCTTTTTTGGAAAATTGTGAAAGAAAACAGGAAGGCTAATGGTTTGATTCAAAGTAAACCCAGAAGCCACCTTGGGCTTAGTCCTAAGGTATACCCTATCTTCATGAAAAATCAGGTAAGGTGGTTTGCAGGAAAGGGCTTGGTGCTCAGATTCTTTAAGCGGAGGTAATTGCCATCAGAAAAAAGCATCTTCCAAGAAAGGTATTTCAAGTCAACAGTAGCAGCAGGCTCAAAAGGGGGTCTTATACAGGTTTTCTTAAGGAGGATGAAGAGAAACGTACCCCTTAGACAGGCTTTAGATAACTTCAGGGGAAGCAGCAGCAGTTGTTTTTGTCCCCCAGTGTGAAAATTTAAAATGGCATTCATTTGAATCATAACAGTTGAGTAGCTTGCCCAGTCATGAAAAAGGACAGCTAAAACATCTAAAATGGCAGGGAGAGGGTCCAAAAAAGGATCTATATCCCTGTTAGATGCCCATATAGAGAATGTTTTCCATTTGCTTTTACACATTTTCCTAGTAAAGAGTATAACAGGATATTCAAAACTTTGCATGAAAGCCTGGACTGCCTGGCCACCATTGAAACTGCAGAAACCATGCAATTAATGTCAGGGTTGTTACATCCATCAGGGTTATGTCCAGATGAGGTATGCTTAATGGGTGACAGAGAAGGTCCAGAATGGTATCCAGCACTGAAAATGGGTGTATTAGATAAGGCAAAAGACAGAGACACCATACCTATCAAAGCCAAAAGTGTGCAAATCAAGATAACATTTGCTTGGTCCCACATTGCTTTCTGAAAAAACTTTGCTATGAGGCGAGTGGAAGGATATGTTCAAAAAAGACCTGGGGCTAAACGTGGGCAACAGTGACCCTCTGTAAAATAGTTGCGGCACTTGGTGTTGGAAGGAGTGGTGAATAGGTTGCAACAAGGTTGGCTCCAGTGGCTGAAAATTTGATCCACCACTGCTGGACTGAGAGAACACTCATGAGTAAGAAGTACAAACCTGCTTAGTTTGTCTGCTAATACATTGGATTTCCCTGGGATGTGCGTTGGTGCCAGAAAAATGATGGGAAGACATGGCCCACTGCCAAACCCTCATGGCTTCCTGATACAATGGGTAAGAGCATTACTTATTAATGCTCCAAACCACTGACACTGTCAAGATTGAGAGAGCCTTAAACATTTGCAATGCCAGGAGGACTGCCTTCATCTCCATGACTTGATGTGAAGACTGACTACATGCCTTGGATTGTTTTTCTCATGAAATGACCCATCCCAACCCTAAAATGGGAAGCATCTGTATTCACTGTGGCTTACTGGGGATGGTAGAACAAAAGGGTGACCATGAGACTGGGGGGATCTAACCACCACTGAACATGGCATCTGCAAATGTTAGTGAGGCAAATGGGAAAGTGCATTGACTGAAACCACTGAACTTCCAGGCTCCACTGCAAAACCCTCATGTAATATCAGGCTTGAACAAGAGTGATTGAGGCTGTCATTAACTTCAAGAGTCATAATATGCATCTGTCTGGGGGGTGTGAGTGATAATATATACCTTTCTGAGGTGGGGGGGTTGATGGAGAGGACTGTTGATGCTTGCTTGTCGGAGGGTGAAGGTGGTATCCAGGTGGGCCACAATGAACTCTACTTGTTGGACATGGGATAATTTTAAGTTTGTCTTGCTGACTGTGATTCCCACATGGGAGCAAAGCTGGAGAAGAGAGTCCCTTCCTGGTTCTTGTAGGGAACCAGTCATCTAGAAATGGGAATACACAGAATCATTGCAGTCTGATGTGAGTTGTGACCACTGCCACAGAGTTGGTGAAAACTGGTGGTGGGGGGGCTGTAGTTAGGCCAAAGGGCAGGGCTCTGAACTGGACAGGACTGGCTCCCAGCAAAAAGAGAAGGATCCTTCTGGAATACTTGTATCTTCATCTGGTAGAATGTATCCTGAAGGTCTGTTAAGCACATCCAGTTGTCTTTCCTTAATGACTGATTGAACTAACACCATCCAAAACTTTGGCCACTTTACATATTGATTTAAGTGGCTGAGGTCTAAGATGGGCCCGAGGTCTCCATTTTTCTTTGGTACCAAAAAGAATCTTGAATAGACTCCAGATCCTTGCTGGTCTGGTAGGACCTCCTGGATAACTCGCTTGTCTAGCTGCTTTTGTGCATCTCTTGAGCTGCAGTCCTCCTTTACAGAGGCGGTGCATCAGGAAGTCTTTTTTGAATTGGGAGAACAAGAAGGAATGGAATTGTGTAGCCTCTGTTTATGAATCTCTGCACTCACGAATCTTGGGCGATAGCTGTACAGAAAATCCCCCCCCCCAATAACTCCAGCGTGCAGCAAATCAGGCAACCCTTAAGGAGCACTAAAAGGGTCATTCATGAGCAGATGTCCATTGTGATTATTCTACCTCTGCCTCGGGGTGGGGTCTATTGCCAGAACAGTCAGGAGTGAACCCTTGAGATTTGTGAAACCATAGCTTCTTTCACTTTTCTGGTTCCTGGGGAAGGTCTAAGGAGGGTGGCAGAAAAGTGTATTCCAATGGCAGATAAGGTCTTGCCATCTTGCTTATAGATAGTGTCTTTTTCAATGCGAGTCCAAAAAAGGTGGACCCATCACAGAGGGCATTACTGAACATTTTGAAGTGTTCTGGAAAGTCACTGAGAGCTTCCCATTCAACAGCTATGTTGATGTCCTCCACTCTTGATATGCCATCTGCCGCATTGGAAATAAGGCACATTAACACATTTGGGGGGATTAGAGAGTAGTCATCTGCATATCCATTGATTTGGGGTCTTCTGCAGATAAGGACCCCAAAGAGGGACTTGGAAAGCTCCTTCAAGTCCATCTGAAAACATATTACATGAGCCAGGTAGTTCAAAGCCCTTACTGTGAGGGCAGCTGAAGCATACACCTGCTTTCCAAATCTGTCCAATGCCCATTAGGGGGAAAAGACAGTAGACCTCTCTTCTGCAAGCTGTTTCTTGGTGGACACTGCCACCATCATGGAATCCACTGCAGGACTATTGCTCCAGAAGGGCCTATCCTTCAAGGAAACTGAAATGTTATCAGGCTTATGGGAAATTGGTTCAATCACATCTGGTTCCTTCCAAAAACACCTCAAAACCAAATCCACCAGTTCATCCATGGGAGGGACCACCCTAGAAGTAGACAGTGCAGCCCTAAAAGCCTTGAGGAATACAGATTCCTCTCAGATAGGGTGCCTGTGGACAACCCCCTTCTGCCTTGGTGCCTGTGGACAACCCCCTTCTGTCTTATTAACTCTAGTATCTCACCAAAGGATACATCTTTGGGGGGGATCTAGGGGAAGGCCTCTCCTTCATTGAAATCGGTATCCTTGGTGATGGACTCGAGAGGGGTTCAAGTCCTTTTGCATACATTTCAGTATACCTCCCCAACAACATGCTCCAGAGGAGACTCCAAAGTTGCTGAGGACTCCACAATGTGGACTTTCTGGAGACCTCAAGGGGCTAGTAGCACCAAAGTGAGAGGAAGAGAAGTCAGAGGACTCAAAAAAGCCAGTCAGGGAAGGAATGGCTCCAAGTGCGCAAAAGATTCTTGCTCCCTGGTCTAACAAAGGACTCTCTTGAAGGCCAAACCCAAAACTGGTCTCAAAGCATCCCCTGTAGGCTCTGAAGATCTCCACAAAGACATGCTCAGAGAACTATTCAGCTTGATTCAGATGCCAGAGCTGAGCTGGTGAGAGCTGAAGCACCGTGTGGAAGGGTCAGATTTGAATGTTTTGGAGTAGATCCCAACTCCCTCCAGCATCAGGACCCATCAAGGTCCAAAGCGGTCCAAGTTGAATGAGTTAGAGAAATTGTTGGAGTTGTAAAAATACAGTCTTTCAGATCTGACAATTGCAATCATATTCATAGTCAGAGGATCCGAAGGCCCAACTGGAGAAGGAGTTACAGTCATAGGAAAGAATGGATAGCTCCTGGACCCCCAACAGTGGTCAGTGCAGGGAAGAAACCCAGATGAATCTGGATCTTCAGGAATATTTCTCATCATCCTGTTCACATCCTCTTCAAACAGGCTACTAGCCAACTGCACTGACTTTGAAGAAGAGGCTGTAGAAGGTGGCCTAGAAATCATTTGAAAAGATTTGTCCTGTAAAAAGGTAGATCAAAGGCTAGGACTAACTTGTTCCGGGGAGAACCTGGGTTCAGAAAAAAGGAGGGGTTGAAGGCCTAAACTTATCAGGCTCTGCAGAAGATGTATCCAAAGACATTGACACCTTCGGAGCTGGGCCTAATGACCCTGCTGGATCAAGTGAACACTTCTTAGATTCTTTCCCTGGGTTTGTCTACATTTTTTTCTCATGCTGCTTACACTTCCCTTTACCTTTAGATTTCTCCCCCTTCTTGCTGGAGGGGGAAGATGATGACAGAGGGGTTACCTTTTCCTGGAGAAGCAAGGAGAAGTCACTTCAAGGTGAACTGGATTGCCTGACAAACAGCACTGACCCCAAAAGTGGAGCAATCCTCTTCCAGTCACATGGCTCCCACACAGATTATAAATCTTGAGGAGGGAATCTTGTGGCTGCAGGTGACTCACTTTGAATTTGAATGTCTTGTCATCCTGCAAATCAACCATTAACACAGCAACACTAAGGAAGACTAAATAAAAGAAAAACCCTTAAAAACTGACCACACCAAAAACCTACCTATAAAGCACAAATCAAATGTTAATACAACTTAGAACAAACTGCAAAGACAATATGCAGTCCTCACTAGAAAAATGGCAGGGAGAAAAAAGGAGGGGGAATAGTAAACCACTATCTGTAAACTTTTCTTCTTTAAAAATACTGGAGAGGTTTTAGAAGAATAACTTTGAAGAAGCTAGGAAAGAAGAACAAATACTAACCAAATCTAATAAGAATTTCTCAAAAATACCACACAAAGCACTGAACGCTGGAGATCTGCATCTGTAGCATTTGAGTGGCAAACAAGATCTGATGTTTTCTAGTGATGGGAGGAATTAAAGGTAAGGGGGGAGCCTGAGCTTTGGCTCCAAAGTCTCAGAGCTGCCAGCATTCGGATCTGTTTGGATCAGAAAACCCATCAGTTGAGGACAGATGGTAGAGGACATCCGATCAATACATGTCCCTGTGATGTATAGAGACTACATTGTTTTGTTCATTTATATATCTTAAATCTTGCTCAGTATGGCAAACCCCTTAGTCTAATTTAGTAGAAAAGTGGCTCTCTCCTTAAAATCTTTTTTTTTTGTCGTTAGAAGATGTACACTTAAATCTATGGCCTTCAGACAATTTCAACCAACACTATGCCTCCACAAACTCCTATGTAAAAAAAACAAAGGAGTAAGAATGGCTTCCTTACATGCTTGTAATCTAATAAATGGATGTCACGTGAAATAGCTGCCATTTCAGAATCCTGGATGAATGAGGAGGTCTGTCCCTCCCAATATGTTTGAGATAACTACTTTTGGAGTCCTATGTTCTATTATCTTATGCCACACGTACCTATTTACTAGTTCAGTATATTATCCCTCTCCTTCACTGACCATTATTCAAAACACACTAAAAATGTGTTCACTAAAGGGGCTTCTAAAAACACCATAATTCTTGCCAATTTCAATGTGAATGCTATAAGGCCAGGTTCCTTTCAATTAAAAAAAGTCCTTGAAATAACACAATTGGTTAAAACACCCAGAATGCCAAATCCATAAACAGGCAATAACACATCTCAAGATCTCCTTATAACCAA
The DNA here is from genome assembly GCF_019279795.1 of Protopterus annectens. Lineage (NCBI taxonomy): Eukaryota > Metazoa > Chordata > Ceratodontiformes > Protopteridae > Protopterus > Protopterus annectens. The sequence continues at coordinate 652,777,541 of NC_056746.1, forward strand.
CATCCAACCTAGGTGTTTACAGACAGACATCCTTTCAAATAATCTAAGTGAACATTGCCTTTTGCTATCCACTTGGTCTTTCACAACAGTCATAAACCCCTCACAGATTATTACTGGTAGATCTTTCCCAATGTAAAACGCTCCTCCTTAATTCCTACCTCCGTGCTACAGACTGGTCCACCCTCTACAGTACTTCAGACCACTCTACTGTTCTTTTATGCTTTATTGACACCACTGTCAACATTCAGAATACTCTCTACCCAGTAACTGGAAGGAGACTCAGAACTCAAGAGTACTGGAGGATATCAAAGCACACATAAAGTTTAGAGGTTATGCCTGGGAACAAGACACATCAAATGTACAGTTCCATTACAATTTTTTCAACCTAAGGAAAACAATAGCCACGAAAGCAGAAAAGGCCTACTTTCTTAGAGAAAAATGCTCACTATTTTTATTTATTTATTTTACATTTGTTGACCGGGCTAGTCTAACTGGATATATGTCCATTTTCAGTAGAGGCCTGGGGAGAAAAGCTCCAAGGCATATGCAAAAATACAATGTAAAAAGAAGTACAGTAAAGATACATACAAACTAAAATATAGAAAGTAGTAGCAGTTAGGAAATAAAACAAAAAAGAAAAATTTAATAGCAATAGATAAACATTCTTATAACAATACTAACTTCAATACTACAACTATACTAAATCAAAGCTCTTTTGAAAATAAATGAAATGTTTGACAGGTGCCATTACAGACTCCCCAGCCAATATTGTTTTTCCACTTACAAAAAACAAACTACATTATAGATACCATAATTGTATTATGTCCTCTTTACAGAATCACACGGATACTCTTTAGGCTCACAATCTCAAACACACAGACAGACACACACAGACACACGCACACACTATAAACCCCTAGCATCAAGTGCTGCTCACATCTTTGACAAAGAAACTAAAGCTACACTTGTCAAGGTCTAAGTTCAGGAAGCTCCACCCAACTTTCCCCAGACTAGCAGCAGAGAAAATGGCTAAACCTCTCACTCAGCTTTAATTTTTCACTCATAACAGGCTCGGTTCATTACCTTTTTTTAAACACATTACAGTAATCCCGCTCCCAAAAATGACCTCAACAACTAATCCTCTAGAATACCAACTAATACTAAACCTCTGTTGTCCTGTTATAAAAATCTTTTAAAAAGATACTATACAAGCAATTATTTAAACACAAATATCTCCAGACTTCTCTGTCATGAACAATGTGGTTTTCTTAATTGGTTCAGCCCCCAGACTGCTCTTTTTACTATCAATGATCCATTTACATGAATAAAAATGATGGGCTCATTACTGCTAGTCTGTTTTTTTTATCTGTTAATCATAAATTTCTGCTTAGTAAACTACACAAACTAAACTTCTGGGATAATACAGTAGTGCGTTTTCCAAAGCTACGGGGCAGACAGAACTTATGAAATTTACCACTGTAATTCATTCTTCTGTATTTAGTATTGCAGCGTTCTCAAGGGCTCAGAATTAAGCACCCTACTCTTCTCTCTCTTTGTCAACGATCTTCCAATTGAACTTCTACACATCACCATTGTTATGTACTCTGATTATATTCTTGTTGAGCCTAGCAAAACACATTCTAATCTACAGGCTACACTGCAATCAGTTTCATGGACCTCTGCAGGTAGCTGCTTAATAATAAAATCTTAATTCCACAGGAAAAAAAATTACTATAACGGCCTTTGGAATGACTCAAAGTGACTTCTACCCCACTCTTCTACAGAAGGCCAACCAAGGCAATGCTATTCCCTAATGTCTCAGAGCAGAAATACCCAAAGCTGACACTCCACCCATCACTCATCTTTGCCAATTACACAGATAAAAATCACCAATAAAGCTTTGGTGCAACTAAATCTCCGCTACAGAATCACACACATTCTTTCATCAAATGCCCAGTTGCCACCATTGCCAAATATCTTCTATTTCCAAAACCTGAATATGGTTTGCCTTTGTTGTCTTTGCATTCTTCTTACAATACCCAAAAAATAGCACAAAACAAACCCTTAGGATTTCTTCTTCGATCAGATCCACGTTTCCCCAGTGTGAGTATGCATGTGTTTTTACAGAAACTGACTTACAACTCACATTTATAACCCATGCTTTTGCCACTATATTTGTACTAGTTAACTTTTATTTCCAATACATTAGTACCTATTTGCTGGTGATAAGTATGTTGAGGACCCAGCCTACTCTGACCTACATCAGGGACCCATGTTACTGGTGGGAGGGGTGTATATGCCCCTAATGGCCAGTGTGTGTCCATTATAAGAGCCCAGCAGCCCTGGGACAATAAGCTACTGGGTAGCTGGTGTCCAGTTGCCCAGCTTGGGTTACCTAGGACAGCTCTGTTAAGTACGAGCATCTGTTAAACATGAACAAGTAGGTTCACTGATGGGACACATCTTGGAAGTGGATGACATGATGGTAAGGAAGAGGCTGGACATTCTATGTATCCAGGAGACGAGATGGAAAGGCAATGCAGCAAAACCACTTGGCACGAGATCCACAGTCTACTGCTCAGGAGGAGGACAGGCTAGAAATGGGGTGGGCAATACAGAGAGGTAGAAGAATTCAGAAGACGTGAGGGATGTTATCAGAATTAGTGACAGACTCATAGCAATCAGACTCCAGCCGAATGACTGCCCTATGTCAATGGGTTGTGAAAGTTCTTTCAGACAGCAGTTGCAGGACGTACTAGATAAAGCAGGGCGTCATGAATTGGTGTTAATAATGGTGGACTTGAATGCACATATCTGGACAAACAGAACAAGATATGAGGACTGCCCAAGTCTATAAGGGTGGGACAAGAAAAATAAAGGAAAGGCCATTTTAGACTTGTGTGTGACAAATGGCTTGATGGTAGCCAATACATGGTTCAGAACGAAAGAGACAGTTACAAGATCACATACAAGAATGGTCAATGTGTAACTCAGGTAGAATCAGCAATTGCAAAGTCATACCCAATGAAATAGTTGGCCCACCGCGTAAACCACCGGTTGCCATATTCAGCTGCAGGCAGTGATCAGAGAAAGTTCTAAGGTCAGTAGAGACCAGGAAGAAAACCTGGAAGTTGACCGGAGAGACAGCACAATATTTCAAGGAATTACTCAGGGCTCTAGCACCTCAAGAAAAAGAGGAAACAGGTAGAGCTGAAGAATGACAGTGCCTCAAGAACAGCATGTATGAGGAATACAGACCAGACATGCATCCAAGCTGGTGGTGGAATGCAGACGTCCAGAAAGCCATCAAAAGAAAGGAGGAGTGCAGGAAACATGGGAGACAAAAAGGACAGACCAGGCTAGGAAGAAATACTGGTTGGCTAACAAAACGCCTAACAGAGCAGTTGCAATAAGAAGAAGGCAGCAGAGGCATGGCACAAAAAACTATATCAGGTTGCAAGACAAAGACAGAAAGATAAAAGAGACAGTCCGACACCCTTCATTAAGACATGCCAGCAACAATCGACTCATCATCCATAGGACATCAAAGGCAGGTGGAAGGAGCATTTCCAGAAACTTCTGAACGACAAAAACCCCACAAAAGCTGTACTGCCCCAGACACAGCCTATGATCAGAGAAGAGGAAAAGCCCACAATACAAGAAGTAAGAACAGCACGAAGAAAGATGAAGTCAGGGAAAGCAGCAGGCTCAGATGAGGTCACAGCAGATATGATAAAGATGTTGGGTGAGATTCCCGAGATTACTCACAGCAGTGTGGAGAGAAAGACATATTCCACATGACTGGAAAGTAAGTATACTAGTGCCAGTGTTCAAGAACAAAGGGGACATTCACAACTGTTAGCAGTACAAAGGTATCAAACTCCAGTCACATTGCATGAAAGCTCTGGAGAGGGTGACTGATAAAACTAATGTGCAGAGTAGTAAAAAGATGGGAGATGAGCAGTTCGGATTCAGTTCAGGATACAGCACAACTGACCTGATGCTTGTAGTGAGATAAATACTTGAGAGTAAGCTATAGATGAGCAAAGATTCCAACTGGCACTCCTAGACTTAGAGAAAGCATATGACCCAAGAAAGCTGATTTGGGCAGTCCTGTGGTGCTTCAAACATTGGTAGAATTAGTGCAGGCTATGTACAAGAATCTAATGATAAGTACAAACAAACAGTGTTCAGTGTATAGTGGGGTTCCCAGTGGGAGTGGGTGTGCACCAGGGTTTAGATTGGAGTCCACTGCTGTTCACAAGGGTGATGGCCTACATTAACAAACAGGTCAGAGGGGGCAGATCAACGAAGTTGCTGTGTATGCACACAATGTGGCATTAACGCAGACATGATCAAGAACTTCAGCAAAGCATAAGGGGAATGGAATGCAAAACAGAAGGCACATGGGATGAAAGCAGAGTACAGATAGGATGGTTGTACTGACAGCAAATGGAGTTCAGAACAAGCTGAGAATTAAGACAGAAGGGGAAAATAGTGGAACAGGTTAAGCGCTTCAAACATGTGAATGACGAGATCAAACCTAGAATCAGAGGGGCTGCAGCCAACTCGCACAGAGTGTTTGGTGTAGTATGTGACAGAAGAATGCCAAAGAAGGTGAAAGGTAAGGTGTACAAAACAGTGGTATGACCAGTACAACTGTATGGTACAGAAACCTGGGCAGTAAAGGCAGAGCAGCTGAGGAAGCTACAAGTGATGGAAATGAAGGGAATGAGATGGGTGGTGGGATGCATACCGCAGGTCAGACAAAGAAATGAAAACATGAGAGCAGAGGACAAAGTAGCTCCAATAGCAGAAAAGGTCAAACAGAACAGATTACAGTGGTTAAGGCACATGTGTAGAAAAGAAGACAATATGGTGAAGACAATTTGTGAAAGACAGGAAGAAGGCAAGAAAAAACAAGGGCATCCAGAAAATAGGTGGCTGGATTGTGTGACAGAAGACCTGTGCCAGTCAGGCATGGGTGTCTAAGAAGGCAGGAAAGTGGCACTGAACAGAAGGAGATGTCAACAGTTGACATGACACCCCAAATCCCATGCAGAAAACAAGAAAAAAGGGGGATGGTGGTGATGACACTAGTACATATTGCTTTATATACTATGACCTGCATGCATTTTCCTTACTATACGTTTTATGCTTATTCTGTATTTTACATTATACGTTTACTACTGCTCACTGAACCCAGGTTAAAAAGGGTCAACACACCAGCCCACCTTATACTGTACAGACAGTAAATGCTGGTTTTGACTGCATTTCATAAACAGGCAAAGCAAACAGAATATCTAAAACCATTTACTTCAAAACTACAGTTCTTCCACCTGCAGAACCAAGGTAACTGTTGTGTTTAACTGAAGCTACTTCGGTTATGATCTAGATATGGTATGGTGTCATCTTCCCCTTCCCCTCCATTTTCTACATGGGGTCAGGGTGTCAAGTCAACTGTCACCATTTATCTTGGACCAATTCCACTCTTCTACCTTCCTTGACAGTCATGCTTGAGTGTCATAGGTCTTTTCTCACACAATCCATCTCTGAAGGATGCCTTTGCCTCCTCTTGCCTTCTACATGTCACTTCCACAGCATCTTCACCAGAAGTCTTCCGATTTACTGTATAGGTACCTGAACTTCTGTAATCTTGTCTCTTTCATCTTCCCTGTTACCAGAGCTACACCACAGGGTGCATATCCTACCACCTGTCTCAGGCACTTCATCTCCATAACCTCTAGCTTCCTGAACTGCTCTGCCTTTACTTACCATTTTTTTAATACAGTAATACTGGTCACACCACTGTTTTATGCACCTTGCATTTCAGCTTCTTTGGCAAACTTCTGTCACACACTATCCCTGACACACTGTGCCAGTTGGCTACAGTCCCTCTGATTCAAGCTTTGACCACCTCAATCAGACTTCTCTTCTCCTTAACCACCCCTCCCAGATACCTAAAGCTGTTAACCCGTTCTATTACTGCTCCTCTCTATTTCACTTTTCATCTTGTTCCAATTTCTCCCATTTGCTTCCATAACAACTGTCTTGTCTGTCCTCAATTTTATTCCACATGCACTCAGCTTGCATTCCCTTACCATTTAAGGTTTTTGTTCACAGTATACTTGTAGCATCACAAACTTCACACTCATTAAAATGCTCATGCATGATTGAAATGTTAATTAATTATCCAAACATCAGAAAATAATTGCAGCTTACAGTTGTGGCAGCACCACAATGTTTGATCTACAAGTACAAGTCTACCAGTAAGAATAAAGGATTTACAGAAATTCATATAGTTACATTGTACCATGAAAGATCATTAATATTTTAAAATGGAAATGCTAGCTTTAATCAAAAAAGAAACAAAATTATATCTGCAGAGGGATAGGCAGACATGCTGAAATGGCCACAGCCCCAACTTCTGTAAATAAACAAACTCTAAGAGCATGCAACCCTGGGAGTAAAGGGAACCCTGCTGCCATAATGTTTTGCAAGCTCTGCAATATAAAGCTATACCAAGTAAAAAAAACAAAAAAAACAGGGATTCAACTAGAGTCTTGTTGTGAGGAAAGATGGTTCAATACAGTTCATGCTGCTAAAACCTCAGTGCACTCGCCTCACAAAAGGCACTAGCTGAAGACAAAACAAAAAGAGTAATAAAGCAAAAGGAAGTGGGGGGGGGGGTAGAGGGATATGGATCAAGAAAAAAAAATGGTGAGTATCAATAACTTGTGTGTGACTTTGTAGAACTCCAGCTGCAGGTAGAAGCAGAAGAGTGTAGTCGGCACCCCCCCCCCCCCCCCCTGGCAGCTGTTCCAAGGGACTTTCTCTTGATAACTGCAGCACCAAAAGATGACAGGGACCTAGAGATCATGACCAATCGGTAATACTTCACAAATATACTTGGGGATAGCCCAGAAGCAGCTATGTACATGTCATCTTATGAAAGGGGCCATCGAAGTGGACACTTTGTTAGGATGTGCTTTAGGATATCATATTAGTGATTTGCATGTCTGTTCAACAGACTACAATGCTATTTGTAACCTATTTAGGAAGGCATTATTTAGTCAGTCTCTCTCTTAGTGAATACGAAAAGGATGCTCAACTGATGGCTTTTATTCTGACAAAAGTAGAAGTTATGCTGTTTGCACTGCACCTTTCCTGTGATGAAAACACTCCGCTTGTTTAAAACCCTGCGAGAAAAAAGAAAAAAAATGTAGCAAAAAAAAAAAGATTTAAATACATTTCTTTAGCTGCCATAGACATGAACAAGGAGAAGATGCACAGTGAAATACTTTCCTTGACAGGTAATAAAGGAGTCACACATACGGCTTATTAACTCAAAGATGCTATTGACCTAGGTATTCAACACTTAAAAGCAATGCTTTCAGATTTTTAATAAAAAATTCAAGATGCAGATATTTTTTTTGCCTTTGAGAAAAGGAGAGTACAGTTGTCAAAGTGGAACTAATAATAACAGTAAATGTTCGAATTCCTTACTGCTGCAGTAGCCTTTGGCTTGTATCCTGTCTAATATGCAACAACTGCCCAGTCTCTAAAAAGCTCTGGCGCCCACCCACACCTATACTGGGACTGCTAACTGACTAGCATCTTGGGGGGGGGGGGGGATTCAGCAGTCAGGGTGTGACTGCTGACTGCAGCCAGCAGTCAGGGTGTGACAACTTCATGCCTTTCTTGCTCATATAAAAAAAGAAAGCTTGCTCATCCTAAAACCCAAAACATATATAAATATAAACATTTTATCCCAACAACTAACTATATACTGTAGAAGGGGGATTGGCTGGTGAGGCAATAGCAGCAGAGAGGAATTTAAATGCCTGTGATAAGTGCAACTTACACTATGTTAATCATTCTCACTGCTGCAATAGCCTTTGGCTGCTTATGTTGACTACCAATGCTTATCCAACTCAGGAGGAGGAGGAAGGATAAGGGTCCAGAAACCCCTGCAGAATGGCCCTAGCAAAGCCAGTCCTGGACCTAGAAGAAAGAGTACATACTGTAGTATGGAATACTTTGTAAAAGTATGTACAAAGCACCATGTAGTTACAGAAAGTTTAGAGCCCACCCCTTTCTAATATGTCATTAAAGAAAACAAGGCTCTATTTGAATGTGCCTTAATCCTGCTTGGAAATGTTTTACCATGGTGGGACTAACAAGAAAAGATATAATACGGAACAGCCAAATGGAAGTGTTTGAATTAACACAGATTGTCTTTTTCCAGTCCTGTACTAGGAATTCCACAGCAGTACAGCTTTCCTACATGACTTGGTATTGACAAGATAATACTAGAGTTGCAAAAGCTTGACCACAGTAGACAATCTATTTTGCCTGTCTAGATTCAAGGAAAAAGTAGTAAGGCCTTATATGGGGGATTTTTTTTTCTACAGATAATCATATATGCATGGAGGAGCAAAAGGGTTAATCCATCATGAATGGTTGCAATCTGGATACTGTCTTGCAGATGCCAGAGCAATAAACTTTTTTTAATTGCTGGAACCTGTGTTCTTTGAGACTGCTTTCCAATTTATCTGCAAATATACAGAGCTGAGTATATTTGTTTGGTTTTAGAGTTTGTACTGTTAGTTATTGCTTAGATCTCTGTTGAAACTGTTTTCCCCACCCCACCCCACCCCTATTTTCTGCCATGTCTTCAGTTGGTATAACTGCTTTTTTACAGCTTGTGTGTTATCTAATTCAAGAATCACTTGCATAAAATTAGACTTGTAACAGCCTGCATTTAGTTTTGTCAGGAGTCTTTTTATGTAGGAGGTGGGTACTGTGGATAGAAAGAAGGTAGGGAGGGGTGGTTTTGGGTTGGGTGAGGGGGGGATTTTGTGTAGGGAAGTGTTTTTTTTTTGTTAGGGATAGAACGGATTCTGTTTGTTGAAGGAATCAGCAATGCTACTGGTGGAGAGAGGGGTGGTTGGTAGGAGGTTGCTTACTTTTCCTGGGCAGAGTATAGAGTTAATTGTGGACCAGAATTGCTTGGGGTTCTATTTGGAGGAGTTTAGGGACATCTGATCGAAAAGGGCTTTGTCTGCTTTTACTTGTTTTTTTTTTACCTTGTTACGTAGTTCAAGGAAGAGTTGCCTATCTGAGGGGTTTTTGGTTATGTGCCAGCATTCCCATGTTTTATCCCTGGTTTTCATAAGGCCCCTGGTGGTTTTTTGAAGCCAGGGGGAGCTCTTAGTTCTGATTATGCTGTTTCTCAGGGGGGCATAGGAGTTAAGGATGTTGAGGAAGGTACTGTTAAAGAAATGGACTGCTTCGTCTAGGTTGAGGGACTTCAGAGGTGACTAGTTTACGTTCTGGAGGGAGGAGGTGAAGGAGTTGGGATTAAAATTAGCTTTGTTGCAAATAAGTCTGAAGGTAATGTATTTGCAATCATTTATGTGATGTTTTAGTAGGAAGGTTGGGGAATGGTCACTGAGGGAGTCAGGTAAACAGCCAGCTAGGTAGGTGTGAGGGTTTTTATTAACTAAGACCCAGTCAAGAACGGTGTGGTTATTGGGGGTTTTATTGATCCTAGTGGGTGTTTGTATTAGCTGAGAGAAACCATGGAGATTTAGGTGGAGGGCTTGGTGGTTGCTGTTGCAGGATAGCTGTTGCAGGATAGCCAATTGATGTTAAAGTCCCCGAGGATGATAGTTTCTTGGGTCAGGGAGAGATTTGCCCAATGGTGCAGCGGTAGCATTGGCGCCTCACAGCAAGAAGTTCTCCCGTTCAATTTTCGGCTGGAGCGCCTTCTGTGTGGAGTCTGCATGTCCTCCCTGCAGTCGAGTGGTGTTCAAAAGACATGTGTCAATGGGCGTGTCTTCGTTGAAGGTTGGGCGTCAAGCTGGCACCTTGGCACCATAAAAATCTACTGCCAATCATTAGCGAACTGGAGTTCCGCTGTGGCGACCCCTAAGTGGGAAAAGCCAAAAGAAGAAGTAGGTTTTCAAGGGGAGGTATATTTTGGCCTGGTGGGAAATAGCACCCTATAATGTTGATTTATTTCTTAGGGTTTACTTTGAGGGTGGTGTAAAGCATCTCTACCTTGTCAAATTGGGGAATTGATTTGGTGAGAATTTGGATATTGGGGTGGTGTTTGTACAACAGTGCCACACCTCCTCCTTTCCTTGATAGTCTGTCCTTACGGAGGATGTTGTATCCAGGTGGGAGTATTTCCTCACTTTTGATGTGAGATTTGAGTCAGGGGAGTAGAGGCTTATGTAGGCATGGAGATCTTGGATTTTATTACAGATGCTTCTGATGTTAAGAAACATAATGAGGACGTCATTTGGGTTTTTTTTGCTTGTGATATGGGTGATGGAGGAGTTTGTTGGAAGAGGTTGTGGGGATGTTGGTGATTATGGGGCCAGGGTTGGGGTGCACAGCTCAACTGACAGCAAGTTTAGAGAGAGTGTAGAGAATATGTTTTATATATGCAGTAAATTGTATTTTATGGAAATTCTGTGTTCAAATGTGGTGGGGGTTTGGTAATTGAATAGTTGTACTGGGAGGAGGTAGTTTGTGATTGGGGTAATGAAATTATGCAGTGGATGATTGAGGGGAGTTGATGAGAGAGTGCAGTGGAAATGGTTGGGGGTTATGACTGTACCTGTTTGGTAGGATGTAATAAAGGCTAAAATAGTGCAGGTGAGGATTACAACAGCATAACCTAGTGGCATGGTTGCTTTGGGTTAAGATGTGTGATTAAGCAGGAGGTGGGGAGTTTCAGCGGTAAGGCTTGATTGGGGAGTAAGTATGGGAGTAGCTATTGGCTAAAAATAAATGTAGATGTACTGGGGGCAGGTGGGGTAAAAATGAGCATAGCACAAGAAACAGGGCTTAAACCCCCGGCTAAGGATTGACTGAGGGAGATAGTAATAATAACTCCTGCAGGTAGCCTAGAGCATGAAGAATGAATATATGGAACTTAGCAGTGCTACATTCTCTTATATCATCAGTTACCAAACACAAGAATTGTTCATTTGCAAATGTGCAGTAAATATAACCAAAAATAATATTATGCTTAATATATTAAGGAGAAACAATAACAGCCCCTGCCAATCAACCTACTTAGGCATGAAAAAAGCAGTGCTATTGTTCCCTTATTTTTAACAACAAATCCTGATGTTACTGGGAAGAACAATAATAGGCCCTGCATGCATTATAAAAACAATTTTCATATATTAATTGGGGGTCGCCATGGTGGTGCAGCGGTTAGCATTGCTGCCTCACAGCAAGAGGTTCTCCGGTTCAATTCTTGGCTGGGGTGCCTTCTGTGCGGAGTCTGCATGTCCTCCCTGTAGTCGCGTGGGTTTCCTCCGGGTGCTCCGGTTTCCTCCCACATTCCAAAGACATGCTGTAGGTGGATTGGACACTCTAAATTGGCCCTAGGCATGAGTGCGCATGTGTGTGTGCCTTCTGTGGAAGGTTGGGCGCTGGGCTGGTAACTCGACACCGTAAAACTCCACTGCCAATCATGAGCGGACAGGAGATCTGCTGTGGCGACCCCTAACCGGGAAAAGCCAAAAGAAGAAGAAGAGTAACAGCCTGCATTTAATTGCTGGAACCTGTGTTCTAAGAGACTGCTTTCCAATCCATCTGCAAATATATACAGAGCTCAGTATATATTTTTTGGTTTTAGAGTTTGTTAATTGTTGCTTAGATCTCTGTTGAAACTGTTGTCTCTCTGTTCTGAGAGACTGCTTTCCAATCTATCTGCAAATATACAGAGCCCAGTATTTTTTTTTTTGGTTTTATAGTTTGTACTGTTAGTTGTTGCTTAGATCTCTGTTTAAACTGTTTTGTCCTACCCACCCTCCTTATTTTTGGCTTTTAGTTTAAATTTGGTGGCTTTTGCAGTTGCCGCCCCACTGTAGATTTGATCTGGGACACTCCCCCAGTCCCATCTCTTTACCACATTCTACCGAATAAACTCTTTCTGCACTTGCTTTTAGTCCTTTTTAATTTAATTGCATTTTTTAAACAGTGTTTGGTCTAATATTGCTACATACTCAAGTGTGCTAGCTTGCACTGCATGTGAATTGTTTTTACTACTGTTTTAGCTACTTTTCTGTATAAAAAAAAAAAAAAAAAAAAAAAAAAACTGTAAGCCTGTTTCCTACCTTTCCTGTAACTAGTGTTCCAGATTCAGATTTGCTGTATCCAGGACTGTATGTAAGCTTCTGAGCCTCCCAAGCCTTTCTGTGTTGGAGGGAAGCCTTCTAGCTCATCAGTGGGAGTGGTAAGCACTAGGTAACCTGTCTACCACTAAGGAGTGGTTCTGGCCCAGAAATTGTAGTTATTGGCCATTTGGGCAATCTCTTCCATCTCTCTCAACTTTCTGATTTGAAAGCCTGCATTTGCACTTGCTTCTGTCCTGTAACTCGTCTAGTGCAGATACAGATTCTTAGTTTTAGCACTTAAATTTGCTTATTCATGCTCAGCACTTGTTCAGAACTTGTAAGCACTAAACAAGCTACTAATTACTATAGCACTCAATCTTCCTCATTACCTAGAGGAAAACAGTTTTTGTACTTACTTTTCTCACTTGCTTAGAGAAAAACAGCTCTTGCACTCACTTTCCTCACTTATCTAGAGGAAAATTGTTTTTTATTCAGGCATGTCCAAGGGTCAGCTCCCAGTGTTCTCTCCTGTCTGTCTGATGAATCTGGGCATCTTGAGGCAATATAGAAATTGCCTCATGTATTCAGGCATGTCCAAGGGTCAGCTCCCAGTGTTCTCTCCTGTCTGTCTGATGAATCTGGGCATCTTGAGGCAATATAGAAATTGCCTCATGTACACAGACAACCCTCTCCTCCTACCACCCAACAATACAACCTGTGAGAGATGCACTTATTGAGCCAAACTGGAGGAAAATCTCTCTCCAACCTAGACTGAACTTAACAGTCATGAGAAGAAGGTAAACATCTGCACCACACCGCACTCATCACACAGTCTCACTAAATCTACACCACCAAAATCCATACATAGTAACACAAAAACATTCACGGAGGCTCTTAATAATAATCTGTCTAAGTAACAGAGACCTCCAAAGCAGAAACGCAAGAAACCTCCTTCCCCCAACACAACCCAAATGACACATATTCGACAAACTCAGTGTGCCACTCAACCACAGCCAATAAGGCAAAACAACGTGCCCAACACACTAGTCATAGGTGACTCACTCAGGCAGACTGATGTCCCACTCACCAGGCTAAACAAGGAGAAGGTTACTGTCAGCTGCCTGTCAGGTGCCAGGATCCGCCATATAACCCATGCACTCAGGTCACTCCACAACAAGTACAAATATGACTCTGTCATTGTCCATGTTGGTGTGGATGACCTGAGACATACCTCCCTGGACTACATGAAAAGAGACATGGAAGAGCTCTCCGATCTTGTAGCCGAGGCAGGTATGACCCTAGCCCTGAGTAGCATTCTGCCATCACCCAGAATGATACCGCAGTACAAGGACAAAATGACTGACTTCAACAATTGGCTAAGCTTCTGGTGTCATTCTAAAGGGATCCAGTATCTGTCTGCCTGGGATGACATGGTCGACAGACCACAATGCTTTGCTACAGATGGCCTGCACCTGTCACTCCTAGGATTCAGTATACTGGCTAAGGCTCTTACTGCCCCTATAGTGCCTTTTTTAGGCAAGGTTCAAATAACAAATTCACCACCGTAACAGGAACAGGCAAGCAAAAACTGAGGGTAATGCTACTCAATGCTAGAAGTCAAATCTCAAAATGCACTCACTCGAGGCACTCTTTAAAATGGAGAACATATATATCTGTGCAGTGACTGAGACCCGATTCAAGGCTCCAGAGAGCACCCCTGTACTACCAGGCTACAACTCATACTACACTTTTCGGCCATGTAACATGGACCAAAACACCAAAGGCGGAGGTGTGTCCATATTCATTAAGGATATCCACACCTCCAGGCTAGTTGCTCAGCATAATGCATCTGAGGTCATCCAAGTGCAACTAACTCTGGGCAAAACTGCAATCCAAACTGTAGCTTGCTACAGATTCCCCACCATGCCCCAGGATTCCCACTCCTCTTTTCTTGATGTACTGAAAAATATTACGGTTCAACCAAACACCCTAGTAATGGGCGACTTCAACTACCTCACCATTAACTGGGAAAACTACTCGTGCACCAACTCCTTAGCTCAACACTTTCTGGAATTCATAAACTCCAATGCCTTGGATCAACTTATCCACACCCCCACCAGGGGCAACAATATCCTAGACCTAGTCATTACCAACATGAGTGACTGGTGTTCCACACCTGAAGTCAACTCCTCGTTGGTCCAATATGGCCATAAGCTAATCACCCATGATATCCACATCCCGCCCCACCCCCATTAAGGAAACCACAGTAAAAAATTTCTCCAAAGCCAACTTCATGCATCTTAAGACAGAAGTGGTGAACTTCATGACACCCATGCAGATGGACAATACAGTTAAAACAGCTGAATCCTACACAAATACACTCTATAAGTACTTACACGAGTGCATGGATCGTGCTATCCCAAACAGAACCATGACACTATCCTCCAATAAAAGGAAGCCAATCTGGTGGTTCCCTGCCATAAACAAACTGTACAACAGAAGGAAGAAACTGTTGCAAAAGAGAGTAAAATCCCATGAGTGGAGGAGCTCCCTGGTCAGCCTTAGTAAGAAGCTGATATCCCTTATAAGATCCTCCAAAGCTAGATACGAAAACAAAATCGCCACTAATTCTAAGGACAACCACAAAGCTTTCTATAGCTATGTCAAGAATCTTGATGGCAACACCCAGATCTGCTTACAGCACAAAGGCATGAAAATTACAGAACCAACTGATATTCCCAACATCCAGGCAGATAGGTTCAGTGCTAACTTTACCCCCCTCCTCACCCCGTAAAGGGCCCATATCTATACAGGAAGAATGCAGAGTCCCTGTAATCACAACTACACAGGTAAAAGCTGCACTGTCTAAAGCCAAAACACAGCATACATGGGACCGGACAACATCCCAGGCTGCATTTTACATGAACTTCAGAACAAACTAGCTCCCCACTTAAGCACCATGTTCAATAATAGCTTTGTGCCCACTGAATGGCACACAGCAACTGTTATCCCACTCCACAAAGGAGGAGCCACCACTGATCCCGGGAACTATCGACCTATTAGCCTGACGAGCCTGGTCTGAAAGGCCATGGAACATATCATCATGGAACTCATAAACAAAGATATTGGTAACCTCCAAACTCTAGATCCCACCCAGTTTGGGTTTGTGAAAGGCAGATCATGTCTCCTGAACCTGATCGAGTTATTTGAGGCAGTCACCAAAGCCGTAGATGAGGGTAATGTGGCTCACACAACCTATCTTGACCTCGCCAAGGCTTTCGACACCATCCCCCATTCTGGAATTATAGCTAAACTCACTAAACTAGGTATAAGTCCCTACGTCACAAGATGGGTTGCAGACTGGCTCACTGACAGAGCCCACACTGTAAAAGTTGCAGACTCCAAATCTGACCTCAAAGCAGTGACAAGTGGAGTACCACAGGGTTCCGTCTTGGGACGTTTCCTGTTTGGTATCTACTTCTCTGAAGTACAGGCCAACACAGAAGGCCTCTGGCTAACGAAGTTCGCAGATGACTGCAAACTAAGAGCCATAGTAAAGTCCTCAAATGATGTGAACATCCTACAGAAGGGCCTCGCTGAGACAGATGCCTGGTGTCAGAGCCATGGCCTCAAGCTCAATGCCAAAAAGTGCAGTGTCATCCCCTTTGGTAAAAACTCTGTACCCATGAACTACCACATAGGCAGCAATCTACTTAACACCGAATGCGTGATAAGAGACCTTGGGACCCAGGTGGACAGTAGTCTCTCCTTTGATAGTCACATCGCCACAGTAGTCAGGAAGTCCTTCTACATGGCACACCTAATCATAAAAGGGTTCTGATCCAGGAAAAAAAGAGGTCATTGTTCCCCTCTACCCGACACTCATTAGACCCATTATAGAGTACAATGCCCCTTTTGGAATGTACCTCGAGACATCTGCAGCTGGAAATGCCACAGAAGTACCTCAAAAAGAGGATTACTGGCCTCAAACAAATGCCCTACATGGACTGCCTCAAAACACTCCAGCTTTACTCTGTAGCATATCGCCTACTCCGAGGTGATCTCTGCCTAACCTATAAAGCTATGTCAAACCCAGAGCTGTTGGACATGCTACACCTAAAGAAATCACAATCCCTCTGAGCTACACG
This sequence comes from Protopterus annectens, assembly GCF_019279795.1. NCBI lineage: Eukaryota > Metazoa > Chordata > Ceratodontiformes > Protopteridae > Protopterus > Protopterus annectens. The sequence goes on from NC_056746.1 coordinate 652,793,832, forward strand.
CGCTCTAGGGACCTAAACCTTGTCACTACAATAAACAGGACATGCTGGGGGGATAGATTCCTGTCCCAGAGACTTCCCATACTCTGCAACAGGCTACCCATCTATATCAAGCAAAGTTCTTCATTAGCACTCTTCAAGAAAAATCTTTATGAGAGGATGGGAAATAGGAAATACACCCCAGGGGTCTCTGCTCGACAGTGGCACAGGAAAATAACTTTATTGGGTGGCGTAAGCCAGGGAACCTTGTTGGCTAGGCTTACGTAGGCCCTTGGGCCGATAGCCTAATACCTACCTATGAACTAGTTAGTCTTCCAAAAAAAATATAGAAGAAATGATTGGTATCTTTACTTTTTTTTAACAAAGTAAACTGAAAAGTGAATAGGTGACCTTGCATATCAACATTAAAAATCTCTTTGTAGAACAGCTTGAGCAAAGTCTGAAATGAAGAGAAGGATCCACAGGCAGAGACACTGAAATGGCCAATAAATACCCCTTGCCAAAGGAGTAAACAGGCCTTAAAATAGCAAATGTTTAAACAACCAGAGAAATAATCCTGGATAGCACCATGGTGATAAGTCAGGCACCAACTAGAAATTCTTCTCCACTGGCAACAACTAGAAATTCTTCTCCACTGGCAACAACTAGAAATTCTTCTCCACTGGCAACATAACATTTCTTAGAAGGATGTATGGTCTCCTTTAGTACTTGCTGCATGTCCTCATGAAAAAGGTGCTTGAAAGGTAGTAGAACAGAATCATCCTGACAGTCAGTTGAAATTGCTTGAGACTGGACTGCATTAAACTTTTGTGTAGATCCAATCTGTATGGAAACTTGAGGTAACTGTCCCTAGCCATTTCAATAATAAGACAAAACCAATGTTGCCTGGCCCAGAAGGGAATCACCACAGTCATTTTTTGGGGGGAGTCCTTCTACATCTTCAGAATGAACCTGGATATCAGTGAAAAGGCTGAAATGCATATAGAAACATTCCTGACCACAGGAATGAAAATTCATGTTTTCTAGGCCTGCTTGCAAAGAATCCTAATGCAGAATTTACTTAGCTGTCAGTTTTGAAATGAGGTGAACAGACCTATTTGAGGTACTCCTCACAACTGAATTCACTCCTGGAAGACCCTTTATTTAGTTTCCAATAGCAAGGGTCTGTTCTTGTCTTGCTCAGGTTGTCTGTCACTACATTTTGCTCTATATTATGCTGTAGAGCTAACTCCCAGGTCATCATAGCCAGCCTGCCCAGGGGGGCAAGACCTGTTATAAATGGTAGTATCAGTACCTGGAAATCCAAAGGATAAAGGTGCTGGGTCCAACAATTCAAGTACCATTGAATTTTTCCCATGTGTCTGGCTAGTAGGATCATGAGGATCATTGATGTCATTCGACCTAGAAATAGGAGAAAGTTTCTTGCTGAGGCCACATCTAAAAAAAAAAAAAAAAAAAAAAGAGAAAAAAATTCAAGAAAATGCCCTGACTAGCCAAAATTTTGTCTTCTGGCAGGAAGGTTTGAAGTCTCTATCAAACAGCTCATGAAAACATTTGTTGAGAAGGTGTGAGGAAGTACTTCTGAAGATCCAACTGGAAGCCCAGGTTAGAAAGGACTAATATGAGGATGTCCATGGACTCCAAGCACCTATATACAGAATCTACACAAATCAGCCATAAGCCACAAGTCATAAATAAGGAAAAATGTGGATGCCTAGTTCTGCAATATGCAACCACTGGGGCCAGACACTGCAAATTACTCAAGGTATACCAAATAGCCAAAAGGGTAATGCAGAAAATTATTAATGTAAGACAGACCTGGCAAATCCCAAAAAGTTCCTGAAAATGGGAGCAAAAGGAATACAAGCATCCTTGAGATCTACAGTCACTATGAAACAGTACTCTCAAAGCAATGCTAGGACTGACTGGAAGGCAATCATTCTGAACTTCGGAACTTTTACAAAGGAGTTTAGAAAGGACAACTCTAGTATGGGTATTCGGAGTGCCAAAAAGATTCTGGAATAAAATCCTTTGCCTCTATAGGTTCATAGGTTCATACTAGGCTATCTGCCCTAGGACATTTATAAGCCTAGCCAGAGTGTATGTGGCTTTCACCACCCCTTAGGATGAGAATACTATACCCATTAGTTTGCTGTGCCTCTGTCCGGCAGTGACACAGAGATGATTCCTGGGGTAAACCTACGATCTCCCATCCACTCGTCAAGATTTCTCTTGAACAGAGTCAGTGAGGGGCTCTGCCTCACATGGAATGGGATTCTGTTCCATAGTGTAGGGAGTCTCTGGGTGATGAATCTGTCCCTCCAGCACGTCCTATTTATATCCTATATATTGCAGGTACTGATTCTATGACCCCTGATTCTACCATGCCATGGAGCACTGGAAAAAAAACATCTGTCTGGTCTGGTGGGTGTGGGGGAATGCCCCTCAAAAGGTTAGGATATTTTTTTTTTTATCCACTGCCAAGTGTATCCTATTTGAGTTATTCCCAGAATACTATTTGTGGTCAGACTGCAGAGTTGGGAGAGTAACTGGGTGGAAGGAGGAAAAGACGAAAGGGGTGCTCTGGGACTCCGATAGTCACTCCCTTGCAGGGGGTTGATCCTTTTTCAGTAAGGAAGCCCTCTTGTTTTGTTTTGAAGAATTATTCTCTTACCATTTCCTTTTGTATCCCTGACTTTTGTTTGGCTAGAATTTTTGTTCATTCAGCCCTTTGATGGAAGATGCCCCATTTGGGGAGAATTTGAGCCCAAACATCAATTCAGAACTTAAAGGTACTTTCAAAACTTCAGCTTTTAAATCATTAGAGGAGTTTTGACTATGTAACCAACCATAGTGTCTTAATACAACACAAGCAGCAGCAACAGCATTACTTGGGACTGTATCATTCAAGTACACCTCTCAAAGCATGTTTCGAAACCTAAGTGAAATTAGAAACAATTTCCTTCATACAAGACACTTGCTCTGTAGGTGAAAATGCAGCAAAATCATCCATATTGTATGCACACTGTAAGATACGCTTCCATACATTGATAAGTTAACATTCTAAAGGGTAGATCAAGGGAAAAAGACATCCTTTTCTCCTGAAGATCGAACCATTTCCTTCCTTCTCAGGGGCAACTGGATTAGATGAAATCAACAACTTTTATTTGAGCAGGCAGATGGGGAGACCACAGCTGGGTCAGCAGTCAAATGTGAGAGACCAGTCATATCAGAGGAGACCCTAAATTTTCTTTCACCCTTTTTAGGAGCAGCTGGAATAGATACTAGCATCCTGCAGGCAGTTTTATAAACATCTCCAAGACTAGTAAAGAGGGGGGATAGACACAGATTTTGCCATGTCATCCTCTATAAGGTCATATATCCTGCATGGCTCTGGAGTAATTCCAGACTGCTCACAGCCAACATCAAAAACTAAATCTAGCAATCATCTCAGGAAAAGTGAACACTTGTTTGACAAGCTTAGGTTCACATTCTGAAGATTCAGAGTGACTGGACTCGGTGTCAGCTAGAAAATCACCATTGTCCTCAGATTCCTCATCATGCTCTGAAACAGGAAGGTCTCTAGCCAAACTAGCACTAGAACCAAGTATGGGAATACAAACACAAGAAAGGTCTGTCTGCAGATCACCCTTGGTCAAGGAGACATTAGCCTAATAGAGGTATAATCTGATTAACAGATGTATGATGAAAGTGCCATTTTTGTCTTTTCTTGTGAACTTCACAGCTAAATAAAATATCTGGGGACATAGTATTTTGACTGGCAAGGGGTCTCTTACACCACACTACTTCTGCACATAAAGGATTTGTTTATCCCATACCTGCACCAGGTACTGAAACAGCCACAGAGGATGTGTCCAAACCCTGTTCCATTTTGTCCTGCGAAGATAAAGGAGAAGGAGACAGGGCAAAAGGTAAGTGGTGTGTAACCAAGCAGTGGACCTGACAGAATCTCTAACCATAGGGTGAGGCACTGTTTTTAAAGGTGCAACCAATTTAATGGTGGGTGAAGTACCAGAGTTAAGATCCATCAATTCAGGAGAGACCAGCCAGAATAATTAACTGACATTGTGATACATTATCCGATATTAAGTACTTAACATTCATAATAATAAGCATGTCCTCACACAACTAAACTCTGTCAAACTATGCTATTATGACAAAAACAGTTTGAAACATGTTCAGAATTATTTTACAACTGACAGAGGCTAAAGAATTTCTAATACACAAAGTCCAAACATCAAAGCAACCAGTGCGATAAACCAGTGCTAAAAATTAGTGCCCCACAACTTAACCACATTAAACTGCTACAAAACAATATTTAACAGCAATTTAAACTATATTTTCTTGTCAGAAAGAGTAGAAATGTTACAGTACGTTCAGATAACTTAATTCATAGTAAAACTGTAATCCTATAAAACAATTTGTTATTCAGACCAACTGAGGGCAACCTACCAGCAGATTACCCAAATGTAATGACTGCAACAGTGAAACACGAAGAACATCAAAGCAGGATGATACATACAGTAAATAAAAGTATAAATGCTGAAAAAAATATCAAAAGTTGTGCAATACTTTCTTGTCAAAAGTTGAAAACAAAGAGTAACAGTAAAGACAGGCCTCTAGTGTCGAACACCAAACATACACACTGCACGACTGAGAGAAATAATTAAAGTTTCCTCAGAAACAGTAAATCAAGCATTTGTCAAAGTCAAAAGCCAAATAAACACCATTGCAAGCAGAAATTCTCACAAAACATTCTGTCAACACTGACTGAAATAAAATATTAAATAAATATAAAAATAGAAAGAAAATACAACAAGAGGAAGGGAGTCCCAAAATGGGGTTTATCGTAGTAGTACACTGGAGAAATCAGCACTGGATCCTGTGATGACTAAAGGAATGTTCGTTGATTGTCGGAAAGAGAGACTGAACACCCACTTCTTGTGACATTTGAGGCTTAGTATATCCTGGCAGAGAAGCCTAATCAGCTATAACAGGAAGAGAGGGAAAGGAGTCTGAGCTTTTTTAAGATGGTCAGTACTGGGTTATCTTGGCAAATAACTAAAATGCCAGCGAGGTAGTAGTAATGATGAACATGTACTGCTGCTGTAAAAGAAAATAATCTGGAAGTTACATAACACTGATGTAGCTCTACTGTCTAGTATTATAATTATAGGGCTAATTTAAAATGCAACTGTATACCTCTTGTTCCACAAAATCACTCAATTCCCCTTATAAAGGTATGCATTTTAATTTCTGAACTCCATAACATTTTCCCCAGTCAATACGAACTGAAATAGGGGCATGTGCACTGAATGAGCAAGTATGTTCCCATAACTGACTTCTGCATCAATATTTGTTTTATTCTTGCGTGCCTTGCAATTAATTAGCAAAATCACCAAAATATTTCTATTTTAACACACTTAAGGTGCTTGAAACAGCCACTATTAGGAATCCTTCATGCAGTCCAGCAGCATATTTCAGACAGCTTTTGTTACAGAATCTGAATAATTTTCTCCCCATAGGCTGTCACAGAAATGGCAGCTGAACAATATGCATGGGATTACACCAAATAAATGTACAGCAGTCCTAGTGAATACTTTTCTTCTGCAGCTGAATGTATTTCTGACTCCAACAGTTCTGCCACTGCCATACTAAAATGTTCATATAAACTGCTTTACGGCATATTTGAAGCAGAGCAATAAAACGTCCAACACAATACAGTTGTGCAAGTAAATTTACAAGAGTATGTGTTGAAATTACCATTGCTGCAATAACTTCCTTTCCTGAAACTATTCTTACTTGCTTCTGTCTTCATAACTCTCTACATAATGATATACTATCAGTGAATATAAGCCATCTCAAATCACTATGACTACATCTTATTGAAAAAGCTTTGCCAAGCATAATTCCATTTTTCCATCCATATTTTTACTTTGTAAACTGCTTCTTGAATTAAATCTTGTAGCATATTTTCCATCTGTAAATATGTACATGTTTGACACTATATCTTTGTATTAGTAAATATATTTTGTTCATTATGTGATCCCCTCGAGCTGTGTCTGCAAATTGTCTATGGAGATTAATGCACTACCTTGGTAAACATATATATATATATATATATATACATATATATATATATATATATATATATCATAATCTCTCTCTATGTGTATGTGTATGTATATATATATATATATATATATATATATATATATATGTATCTCTCTATATATATATATATCCATATATATATTTATATATATATATATATATATATATATATATATATATATATCTATATATATTGATATATAGATATCTATATATATCTATACATCTATATATAGATATATCTATATATATTAGGCTGCGGTGGTGTAGCGGTTAGTGTTGTCGCCTCACAGCAAGAGGTTCTCCCGTTCAATTCTCGGCTGGAGTGCTTTGTGTGTGGAGTCTGCATGTCCTCCCCGCAGTCGAGTGACGTTAAAGACATGCAGGTAGGTGCGAGCGTGAATGGGCGTGCCTTCTTTGAAGGTTGGGCTGGCACCGTAAAAATCCGCTGCCAATCACTAGCGGACTGGAGTTCCGCTGTGGCAACCCCTATCCAGGAAAAGCCGAAAGGCATTAATATATATATATATATATATATATATATATATATATATATATATACACACACACACACACACACACACACACACACACACACACACACACGAATAAATAAATAGAAAATCTTGGCTATATAGGCCATATCCTGCCAAGGATACATCTGGCTAGATTCCAAAGCTTCACTGCTTCAGGGTACCTTTCACACATCCAAACTGTCAGAGAGTTCGAGCTGAGCTGACTGAAAGACAAGTTTGAGCACCAAGCCCTTCACAGATTTCATGCCAACAGAGACAAGGAGGCCGAGCTCTGAAAGGACAATGCTAGGAACAAAAAATAAAAGTGCCAACACCCTGACATAAACAATACACCAAAAACAATGGGTATGGAGGTGGGTAGAGACTACTGCAGCAGTGATCATTTGAACAGTTACATAAGTTTACCTACACAACCTTACTATGACCATCATTTTGATCATTGTTGCAGTGGCCTTAGCTATATTGGTAATTTACCCTAGCTTACTACATTTGGAAGGTGGAAGGAGGAGAGACCAGGAGCCCCAGGAGAATGGTCCTAGCAAAACCTGAATTTAAACCTACAGAGGGAATCAACAGCAAAAGCCACAAACTATAAGAACACAACAGCAGTTGTGTGGGAGAAAACAAAAATTCAACCAGAGATCAGCAAATATACAAATGGAGACAGAGAAAATGAAATAATTCAGTCAAACAAATAAAAGCAGTGCAGTAAATTAGTGCATAACTGTTACAAAAATAAATAAAAAAACAATGTAGTACTGACAAGTAAATAAATACAACCAGTGCAGTGCTGATAAAAAACACTGAACAGCTAGATAAAGTGCAAAAATACATTTATGTAGCTCTGTAATTCAGATTATTTAATAAGCACTCTCAATCAGGCACAAATGGAGCTCTAACAAGATAAGCAGAAATTCACTCAAATGTAATATTCTTATACCAGCAAGATAAAAAGACCCTTCCAAAGCTACACCCTGAGACAGACAGATAACACAGAAGCTGTTTGACCAGTTTTTCCTCTCTGGAATGAGTACACCACAGACTCACAGTAGGGGCAGGCAACATCAACAGCCACCAACTTTAATAACACAACAGCAGTTGGGCGGGGAAAAACAAAAAGTCAACCAGAGATCAGCAAATATATAAATGGATACACAGAAAAGTAAATTCAGTTACACAAATAAATAAAAAAACAATGCATTAATGATAAGCAAATAAATTCAACCAGTGCAGTGCTGATAAAAAACACTGAACAGTTATATAAATTGCAAAAAATATACTTATGTAGCTCTGTAATTCAGATTGTTTAAGAAGCAATTTCAGTCAGGCACAAATGGAGCTCTAGCAAGAAGAGCAGAAATCAACTCAAATGTCATATCACACATGCACTCAAGTCTCTCAACAACAGGTACTGTTATGACTCTGTCATAGTCCATCTTGGTCATAGTCCATCTTGGTGTGAATGAATTCAGAAGTACCTCCCCGGATTATACGAAAAGAAACATGATTGAACTCGCTGAATGTGCTTTCCAGGCAGGTATGTCCCTAGCCTTAAGTAGCATTCTACTGTCACCCAGAATGATCCTTCAACAGAAACAGAAAATGACTGACTTTAACAATTGGCTTAGTCTCTCAAAGGCAAAAAAATACAGCCTCCATGGGACCAGATAACATCCCAGGCTACATCCTACATGAACTCAGGCAGGAATTTGCAGCACCATTAGGTGCTCTTTTCAACCAAAGTCTGAGTACCGGCTTTGTCCCAGCTGAGTGGAGGACAGCCATTGTCATCCCTTTACACAAAGGTGGAGCGTCCACCCATCTGGGAAATTATAGACCCATCAGCCTAACTAGCCTGATCTGCAAAGCCATAGAACTTATTATCACGGACCGCATTAACAATGAAACTGGCAACACTAGATCCCACACAGTTTGGCTTCGTCAAGGGGAGGTCATGTCTGTTAAATCTGGTCAACTTTTTTGAGACAGTCACCAAAGCCATGGACAAGGGGAAGACAGTGCAAACTGCCTACCTTGACATGGTCGAAGCCTTCAACACTATTCTCCACTCGGGCAAAACAGATGAACTCTCTCAACTAGGCATCAATCTGTATGTTACCAGACGGTTAGCTAACTGGCTCACTGGTAGAACCCACCTAGTTAAAACAGGGGAAGCCACCTCAAGCAGTAGACCCGTATTGAGTGTCGTACCCCAGTGTTTGGTCTTGGGGCCTCTTGTTATTTGGGATATACTTCTCTGAGGTGCAGGCCAAAACCAGAAGGCTATGGCTGACCAAGTTTGCAGATGACTGCAAGCTGGGCGTGGTCATAAATTCCCCTAATGATGTAGATATCTTTAATGATGGTCTCACCCAAACAAATGTCTGATGCCAGAAACACTGCCTCAAGCTGTATACAAAAAATGCATCATCACCCCCTTTGGAGAGACTGACGTCCCCAAAAATTATCACATTAATAACAACGTCCTAAGCACACAGTCATTCGTGAGAGATATGGGCACCCAGACTGATAGCAACCTGACTTTTGACCACCATGTTGCTTCCATTGTACGGAAAGCTTTCTACATGGCCCACCTCATAAGTAACGGTTTCTCATCCAGGGACAAGGAGGTCATAACATCACTGTATTCTTCCCTTATAAGCCTCGTTATTGAATACAAGGTCCCATTCAGCATATAGCTTGCAAAGCATATGCAGCAGCTGGACAGACCACAGAGGTTCCGCACCAGGAAAATCCAGGGCCTCAAAAATCTACCATAGTCAAGATAGGCTAAAAGCTCTATCCCTCTACTCCATTTCATACAGATTTCTCAGAGGTGACCTCTGTCTGGCATACAAGGCAATCTCAGACCCCGCCTTGATGGGACTGCTGCATATCCACAAGTCAAGATCCACTCGAGTAACCCACACACATGGCCTCAACCTGGTCTGTGACATCAATAGGACTTGTTGGCTGGACAGATTTGTGTCCAGAGACTCCCCCCCCCCCCCCCATCTGTGGAATAGACTCAAGCAGAGTACCTCTTTACCCCTTTTTAAGAAAAACATGGATAACTGGCTGGGAAATAGAAAATACATCCCTAGGATTCAACCTGTGTCCCTGCTGATTTGTCTATACATGGGCTAAACTCTTATCTAGGCTTATAAAGGCCTCAGGGCCAATAGCCTAGTAACTTCCTATGATCCTAAGCTTACAGTGCTTTATAAAAATATGTACAGAAGACCCGCTTGTAAAATACTTCTAGAATTCAACCCTTTCCAAAGGGCCAAAGATGTGAAGCCAAGGCCCTGAAGTGTGGGCCTCAACACTGCCTAGAATAGTTTAGTAATGTTGAGTACAATTAACGGTTATGTCTTACCATAACTTGGCATCTGTGTCATCTTACTTCATTCATCTTCACAATAGGATCTCGGATCCGTCTCAGCCACATTCCACAGACTTGAATCCAACTCTCAAGCTCGTCCCTCATACCCATAATTCCTAGCATTCACCCAACTAACTCAGATAGAGTTTGCCAATTCCAAACATCCAGGAGTCATACATTAAAGATTGGCAGAAGAGGTTCAGGCATAGAATTATTGTCCCTGCATCATCCACGTTCCTCAAGAAACAAAAGAAGGGGATGGTCAGGTGGGAAAGGGAGGATGAATGAAGGAAGACAATACAGATGCAGAGTTATGATAAGACATAACCTTTAAATCTGATGATGTCTCCTTCATTCCTCCTCATGATAGGTTCAGAGTCCCCAGATATGTAAACACTGGGTGGCCCTCATGGAAGGATATACAGAAGCACCATCAAGCCAAAGGAGTCCCTACTCCTGGAAATAACATCCAACTTGTAATGCAATACAAAATTATATTATTAGACCATGAAGCTGTCACACAAATGTCATTAATGGGAGTTCTGGTATAGAAGGCTGAGGAAGTAGCCATAGCTCTGGTGGAATGTGCCCTAGGAGGTTTAGGTGATTCTAATATTTTGGATGAATAAATTAACAAAATGCAGTAGGAAATCCATTTTGCCAAGGAAATTTTTGATTCCGTTTGTCCAAGTCTGTTGGGGGAGAAGGCTACAAAAAGCTGATCAACCATCCTTTGTTGTTTGGTCTTGTGTAGGTAACAACGAAGTTGTCTGTGAACATCTAGAAGATGAAGAACATATTCTCCCCTTTGTTAGAGAAATTGGGAAAAAAACACTGGCAAGTGGATGGATCAATGATCCCCCCACTTTTAAGGAGGACTCATGCGTGCACGCGAACGTAAATTTTAAACAAACGTGAGCGGCAAAATTTTCCCAATCACATCATTGCTACCAGAGTCATGGTAAGGCTACTCCATTAATGTTTATGTAGGCTGCTCAATTTATGTTTATGTAGGCTGCTCAATTTATGTTCATGTATGCTGCTCCATTTATGAAGGTGTGTGTGTGTGCATGTGGCTAACCCTGCCGGTGTTGCTCTTCCATACCACAACACTCACATACACACTCGCACCTATGGGCAATTTAGAATGTCCAATCCACCTAATGCATGTCTTTGGAATGTTGGAGGAAACTGGAGCACTCAGAAAAACACAAGGAGGACATGCAGTATCCAAACAGAACGTCCTCCATCTTAGAAACAAACTAGGAATCTATTGCTGTGAGACAACAGTGCTGTCCAATAGGGTGCATACGTTTACGCTGTAAAGGGACAGCACAGATAATTGATGTGTCAGAAATGTTTCTGCCTGCCTGCCATTGTCCTCAAAGAACGAAAGCCCAGAGATAAGCAGAAATGTGCACTTAATGGAACACTCTCAAATGCTGGATTTCACACGATTATTTTGTTCCCTTACATCGGAAATACACTTAGCTATTGGTATCTGTCCATTGCAATGTAAGAGGACTGGCATCATGAGTTCAGACTATGCAATGCATTTTAAACTCTTGTCTGTCTAATATCCAGAGCTCTGTATATGTTAAAAAAAAGTAAAATTCAAATTCTATGCATTGTGAGTGGAGTCAGGAGCACTGCTGGAAGAGTTGAATGGCTACACTTGCAGTTAAACTGCTGTAATTTCTTTGCAGTGCTTCATGTAATCTGCAAGGCTCTAACAGACTTTTCATAAGTAGGTACTAGGCTATCAGCCCTGGGGCCTATACAAGCCCAGTCAAAAAGGTACCCTGGCTTTTGCCACCCAAGAAAATTATTTTCATGTGACACTGTCGAGCAGAGCCACAGAGGTGATCCCCACGGTGAATTTCCTATTTTCCATCCAATCATCAAGATTTTTCTTGAAGAGTACTAATGAGGAGCTTTGTTTGATATAGATAGGTAGTTTACTCCAGAGTATGGGAAGTCTCCGGCACAGGAATCTATCCCTCCGGCATGTTCTGTTTATTGTGGTGACAAGGTTTAGGTCCCTAGAGAGTGTAGCTTGGAGGGATTGGGATTTCTTTAAGTGGAGCATGTCCAACAGCTCTGGGTTTGATATAGCTTTGTATGTTAGGCAGAGATCACCTCTGGGTAGGCGATATGCAACAAACTAAAGCTGGAGTTTTTTTGAGACGTCTGCTTAGGGCATCTGTTTGAGACCAGTAATCCTCTTTGTGAGGTACTTCTGTGGCCTTTCCCATTGTTGTAGATGTCTTGTGAGGTACATACCAAAAGGGGCGTTGTACTCTATAATGGGTCTAATGAGTGATGAGTAGAGGGGAACAATGACCTCTTTTTTTCTGGATGAGAAACTTCTTGTGATGAGGTGTGCCACGTAGAAGGATTTCCTGACTGCTGTGGCGATGTGATTATCAAAGGAGAGACTACTGTCCACCTGTGTTCCCAAGGTCTCTTATCACACTTTCGGTGTTAAGTATACTACCGCCTATGTTGTAGTTCATGGGTACAGAGTTTTTACCAAAGGGGATGACAATGCACTTTTTGGCATTGAGCTTCAGGCCATGGCTTTGACACCAGGCATCTGTCTCAGTGAGGCCCTTTTGTAGGATGTCCACATCGTTAGGAGTTTCAATTATGGCTCCTAGTTTGCAGTCATCTGCGAACTTCATTAGCCAAAGACCTTCTGTGTTAACCTGTACTTCAGAGAAGTAGATACCAAACAGGAGAGGACCCAGGAATGAACCCTGTGGTACTCCACTTGTCACTGGTCTGAAGTCGGATTTGGAGTCTGCTACTTTCACAGTGTGGATTCTATCAGTGAGCCAGTTGGCAACCCATCTTGTGACATAGGGATTTATACCTAGTTTAGTGAGTTTATCTATAATTCCAGAGTGGGGGGTGGTGTTGAAAGCCTTGGCAAGATCGAGATAGGCTGTGTGAACCAGCTTACCCTTGTCTACGGCTTTGGTGACTGCTTCAAAGAAGGCTATCAGATTTAGGAGGCATGATCTGCCTTTTACAAACTCGAACTGGGTGGGGTCCAGAGTTTGGAGATTACCAATGTCTTTGTTTATAAGTTCCATGATGATACGTTCCATGGCCTTGCAGACCAGGCTCTTCAGGCTAATGGGGTGGTAGTTCCCGGGGTCCGTGGTGGCTCCCCCCTTGTGGAGTGGGATAACCGTCGCTGCGCACCATTCAGCAGGCACAAAGCCTGAGGTGAGGCTATGATTGAACATGGTACTTAGGTGGGGTGCCAGTTCGTTTTGTAGTTCATGTAGAACACAGTCTGGGATATTGTCTGGTCCCATGGATGCTGTGATCTTGGCTTTGGAGAGTGTGGTTTTTACCTGTGCAGCGGTGATTACAGGAACTTTGCATTCTTCCGGTATAGAGATGGGCTCTTTAGGGGGTGAGAGGGGGGTAAAGTTAGCACTGAACCTATCTGCCAAGATGTTGGCAATATCAGTTGGGTCTGTGCCATTGTGCTGTAACTCAGAGCAGATCTGAGTGTTGCCATTGAGATTCTTGACATAGCTCTAGAATGCTTTGTGGTTTCTTTAGAATCAGTGGTGATTTTATTTTTGGAACTAGCTTTGGAGGATTTTATCAGGGATCACAGCTTCTTACTGAGGCTGACCACAGAGCTCCTCCACTCATGGGATTTTACTCTCTTTTGCAACAGTTTATTCCTTCTGTTGTACAGTTTGTTTATGGCAGGGGACCACCAGATTGGCTTCCTTTTTTTGGAGGATAGCTTCTTGGTTCTGTTTAGGATAGCACAATCCATGCACTCATGTAAGTGCTTATAAACTGCAATTGTGTAGGATTCAGTAGTCATAACTGTATTGTCCATCTGCATGGGTGTCATGAAGTTCACCACATCTGTCTTAGGAAGCATGAAGTTGGCTTTGGAGAAATTTTTTACCATGGTTTCCTTAATGGGGGGTGGGGGCAGGATATGGATATCTAGGGTAATTAGCTTATGGTCAGATCGGACCAATGATGCGTTGACTTCAGGTGTGGAACACCAGTCACTCATGTTGGTAATGACTAGATATAGGATATTGTTGACCCTGGTGGGGGTGTGGATAAGTTGGATCCAGGGCATTGGAGTTTATGAACTCCAGAAAGTGTTGAGCAAAGGAGTTGGTACAGGAGTAGTTTTCCCAGTTAATGGTGGGGTAGGTGAAATCGCCCATTATTAGGGTGTTTGGTTGAACCCTAATATTTTCCAGTACATCAAGAAAAGAGGGGTGGGAATCCTGGGGCATGGTGGGTGATCTGTAGCAAGCTACAATTTGGAGTTAGTTGCACTTGGATAACCTCGGCTGCATTATGCTGAGCAACTATCCTGGAGGTGTGGATATCCTTAATGAATATGGACACACCTCTGCCTTAGGTGTTCCGGTCCAGGTTACATGGCCATAAAGTGTGGTATGAGTTTTAGCAAGGTAGTGCAGGGGTGCTCTCTGGAGCCTTGAACCAGGTCTCAGTCACTGCACAGATATCGATGTTCTCCATTTTAAGGAGTGCCTCGAGTGAGTGCATTTTGAGATTTAGACTTCTAGCATTGAGTAGCATCACCCTCAGTTTTTGCTTGCCTGTTCCTGTTAAGGTGGTGAATTTGTCATTTGAACCTTGCCTCAAAAAAAGGCACTATAGGGGCAAGAGGAACCTTAACCAGTATCTGGAATCCCACGGGTGACAGGTGCAGGCCATCTGTGGCAAAGCATCGTGGTCTGTCAACCATGTCATCCCAGGCAGACAGATACTGGATCCCTTTAGAATGGCCAAAAAAATAGAGATGAGAGCGAACAAGCACACACTAATCACACCAAATTTTCACTGTGGAACTCCCTTTAGAATGGCACCAGAAGCTTAGCCAATTGTTGAAGTCAATCATTTTGTCTTTGTACTGCGGCATCATTCTGGGTGATGGCAGAATGCTACTCAGGGCTAGGGTCATACCTGCCTGGGCTACAAGATCGGAGAGCTCTTCCATGTCTCTTTTCATGTAGTCCAGGGAGGTACGTCTCAGGTCATTCACACCAACATGGACAATGACAGAGTCATATTTGTACTTGTGGAGTGACCTGAGTGCGTGGGTTATGTGGCGGATCCAGGCACCCGACAGGCAGCTGACAGTAACCTTCGCCTTTTTTAGCCTGGTGAGTGGGACATCAGTGTGCCTGACTATAGAGTCACCTCTGACTAGTGTCTTGGGTACGTTGTTTTGCCTTAGTGGCTGTGGTTGAGTGGCACACTGAGTCTGTGGGCTATGTGTCATTTGGGTTGTGTTGGGAGGTGGAGGTTACTTGCATTTCTGTTTTGGAGGTCTCTATTGCTTGAGCAGATTATTATTGAGAGCCTCCGCTGATGTTTTTGTGTTTCTATGTGTGGATTTTGGTGGTGTAGATTTGGTGAGACTATGTGATGAGTGTGGTGTGGTGCAAGTGTTTACCTTCTCCTCATGACTGTCAAGTTCAGTCTTGATTGGAGAGAGCTTTACCTCCAGTTTGGCTAGATAAGTGCATCTCTCACAGGTTGTAGTGTTGGGTGGTAGGAGGAGAGGGTTGTCTATGTACATGAGGCAATTTCTACATTGCCCCAAGATGCCCAGATTCATCAGATAGACAGGAGAGAACACTGGGAGCTGACCCTTGGGCATGCCTGAATAAAAAACTATTTTCCTCTAGATAAGTAAGTAAAGTGAGTACAAGAGCTGTTTTTCTCTAAGCAAGTGAGGAAAGTAAGTACCAAAACTGTTTTCCTCTAGGTAATGAGGAAAGTTGAGTGCTGTAGTAATTAGTAGGTTATTTAGTGCTTACAAGTTCTGAACAAGTGCTGATCACGAATAAGCAAATTCAAGTGTTAAAACTAAGAATCTGTATCTGGACTAAACTAGTTACAGGAAAGGGGGGAAAACAAGGGCAAATGCGGGCTTTTAAATCAGAAAGTTGAGAGTATTGGAAAAAAACTGCCCAAACGGCCAATAACTACAATTTCTGGGCCAGAACCACTCCTTATGTGGTAGATAGGTTACCTAGTGCTTACCACTCCCACTGATAAGCTAGAAGGCTTCCCTCCAATACAGAAAGCTTGTGTGTGTGTGTGTGTGTGTGGGGGGGGGGGTTCAGAAGCTTACATACAGTCCTGGATACAGCAAATCTGAATCTGGACTACACTAGTTACAGGAAAGGGATTTTATTTATATATATATATATATATATATATATATATATATATATATATATATATATATATATACACACACACACACACACACACACACACACACACACACACACACAGAAAAGTAGCTAAAACAGCAGTCAAAACAATTCAAATGCAGTGCAAGCTAGCACACTTGAGTATGTAGCAATGTTACACCAAACAGTTTAAAAAATGCAATTAAATTAAAATGACTAAAAACAAGTGCAGAAGGAGTCTTTTAGGTAGAATGAGGTAAAGAGAATGGACTTGTACAAAATGTAGTTTGAGGAATCATTTTGAAATTCTGTCTGTCCTGCTGAAATGCATTTGGTAGCCTTATTTATTATTTTGAAAAGGAGTTCTGGTTGTTTAAGATTTCTTTATTTATATGTTTGTAAGTATGTATGTTTCCACGTGGCTATAAATTAGTTTATTTTTACAGTGATGAGCTCTGCACTTTTCTTATACCCGAGGCATGATATGCGAGTTTCAGCTGAAGTGATGGTTTGCCCCATTGTTTCTGGATCCTTTGCAATGAAAATGAGACTGAGAAACCACTATTTTGCACTGCGAGTGTGAGATGCATGTTTACAATATTGTACCTTTGGAAATAAATTGCTTCCTAGCAATGACACGATGCAGTGATACGGGAAGAAAATAAAATGGGACCACTGTTAACACAATACAGAGGTAGAACAAGGTATCCGTTGTGACCTTAACTGTACAGTGGGAAAACCTGACAGATTTCCTGCCCTCTTCTGCTGCATGTTGCAATATCTAAAAGAACTGTGCAAATAACAGACAACAGAAGTACCCTGGGCTAGGATTACCAGTATCACTTACAGGAGCTCAAAGTTAATGTGTGCTGCAAAAAAAAGTGATACATGGGGACTAGCAGGTCATTGTGTAATGTAATTGTAATGGGAAGAATTAACAGGATATTGTGTGGCAACATGCACTAATGAGTAGGAACTAGCAGTTGACTTGAAATACAATGACATGCCAAGTAATAGGACCTTGTCAGTTTTCTGTTATCATATTTTCCAGAGGTGTCAACGTTTTCCTTTTAGTGCGAATTAAATCATTTTTCTCACTCATCTTTTGCAGCATATCAGGGTATGAGTATCTAGGCTTTTAGCTGACAGATGCAGCCTGAGGTTCTTCAGAGCTGGTGCTGTAGGAAGAGGAGGGCAGATGTTTGGGGCAAGCGCAAACACTACGGGTAGCTGAAGATATGTATTGTCACTGCTTCACAAACTGACAGTAAGGCTGAATGAAGTAGCTAAAATGCCATGTTGAACGTAGGTTTGTTTTTCTGTGACTGTATCATAACCAGCTAGCTGCATACCCTCACATATCCTTGTCCAGCTTGAAGCAATCCTGTTATTATGTAGATGTTACATTTGCATAGGAGTTAGTAAGCCTCTCTGATCTGCACTTTTAAGTGTCTTTAACATCTTCCTTGACTACCTTCCCTGCAACCCTTTCCCTCCTGCATTATGTCCTACTGAATGTATCTGTGTATTTCCTCTCCACCCCCCTTCCAATAGTCAGGGCCTGCCGTTGGTCAGCTGCTGCCCTAGATGAAAGGGCTCCATGGGTGCGCGCACACACACACACACACACACACACACACACACACACACACACACACTTCCCCCATCACCATCCAGATTACTTTTTTCTTCCTTTTTTGTCTCAGTTTGTCTTGCTAGTCAGTTTTTCCTGTATTCGTTCAACATATTTTAACTATGTATGAAACAGCTGCATTTAGCAGAAATTCCAGATGCTCTGTGGTACATTTTACACTTTTTTTTTTTAAATAAGATTTTCATCCAATGATGGCCTGAACAAAAATCATGATTAAGGGAAGAAATTTAGTCCTGCTCCTCAACTTTGGTTTTCCCACAATCCTTTTTACATACCCTGACTCAAGACTACACTGTAATAACTGCATAGGCGTCAGAACCATAGAGGGAGGGGGAGGGAGCGCCTCCCCACACCCACTTTTAAGGAGGACTCGTGCATGCATCGCACGCTAATGTAAATTTTAAACATAACACACCTTCATAAACGAAGTAGCCTTACCGTGACTCTGGTAGCAATGACGTGATCGGGAACATCACATCATTGCTACCGGAGTCACAGTAAGGCTGCTCCGTTTATGAAGGTGTATGTGTGTGTAATGCCCCAGTTACTTATACCAGGTGGTTAGAATTACCTAGGCTCAAACCTTGTACCTTAGGTACAAACAGCTTGCAATTTCTACCCACACCACCACTTGTGATTCAGGGAGTGAATATCCTCCTTTGGAGGAGTTACCTAGTAACTCGGAACCTGTTAGTTTGCCATCTATTCCCTGTTGCAATATTACTAACTTATCACTTTTTAATGTAACTTAGGCAATTTATTCAACAGTTGTTGTTGTTGTCGTGTCTTTCGGCTTATCCCGGTTAGGGGTCACCTCAGTGGAACTCCAGTCCGCTAATGTTTGGTAGTGGATTTTTACGTGCCGAGTTACCAGCCCTGACGCACAACCTTCAACGAAGGCACGCCCATTCACGCATGCCTCCACACAGAAGACGCTCTAGCTGAGAATCGAACGCGACGTCTTGCTGTGAGGCTACAATGCTACCGCAGCACCACTAATTTATTCTTAAAGAGTAACAGCCACTTTATTTGCAGATGAAACAATGAAATATAAAGTCGTTTCCTAGCAGCAACCTCTTCATTCATTAGAGATCCCTTTAATGTGGAATTATTTAGATGACTTACTTCTGCAGACATTTTGCATATTTACTGATACTGGTGGATTGTAATGACAGAAGTTTGAGTGGCCTTTTATGGTTGAAATTTTCTGAAATGGGTAATTATGTCATTATTGGTTCATACATTTTGTTTCATTGCTTACTAGAAGACTGTTCAAAACTACAAATTTAAAACACTTTCTAACAACTGGTGCAATATTTTACATGGAATATAATTTAATACAATCAGGAAGGCGAATCAAAGAATGCATACATGTATGCATGGCCCTAAAATGTGTTTGAAAACAGCCAGGAGGAAAGTGTGAAAGGCTTAAAATCATGGGCAAATTTTAAGCTTTACTCTTGTTACCAAAGCAATGGATGAAGGTAAAATAGTTCACACCACATTACCTTGACCTGGCCAAGCCTTTTGACACAATCCCCTACTCAGGTGTAGTACAAAAGATGAATAATGTAGGGTCAAACACTCGCATCACTAGCTGGACTGCCAACTTGCTCACAGGATGCAAGAGATCAGAATAGAGGAAGAGACCAGTCATCAAAGGGCTTTAGCCAGCTAAGTTTGAGATGACTACAAGCTATGAGCAGTTATTGAATCCCCAAATGACTTCACCATCATGCATGAAAGTTTGTCCCAAATAATAACTGGATGTCAAAATCATGACAATGCCTTCTGAGAACTGACCCACTTGTTTGGCATTTGGGAACTTGTGTGTACATTGACCTAACTTTTGACCAGCATTTGCCCAGAGTCATAAGAAAGCCTTTCTATATTGCACAGCTTATAAACAAATTGACTGCGACTAGATCTAGAGATGTTGCCCCCCCTTTACAAAGCTCTCATTTGATCAATCATTTTGTATAATGCCTACTTTGGCATGCATCTGTCCAGTCCCATGCAACAACTGGAATACCTTCAGAGATGAGCTACCTTACTAAAAGGATACAAGTCCTAAACAATAGGTCTTGCATGGACCACCTCAAAGATTTATTACTATACTCAATATCTTATAGAGTGCTTAAAGGTGATATGTCTGGCATACAAGGCATCCTCGACCTAATACAGATGGACCTACTGAAAATCAGCAAGTGAAATGGCATCATAAATACTCAGTCCAGGTATCTAAACAATGCTTTCCTCCTTGGCTACTGCTGTTAAAATTCTTGTTAAGACACTTCTCCTTGTTTCTTCTTTAAAAGAACTTTTATTAAAATGATTTAAAACAAAAAACAAAATAAAAGGTACAACCTATCCATTTGAAAGTTAGCGTTGTAACGCAAAAAAGGGAGATGAGTGCTTTTGGTTTATCAACCTTCTTCAGATCTGCTTAACATTTGCAGCTACTTCTATTTATATTCATGCTGCTTACTTAGAGTCATCCCCCACAACCAATGGGAGCCTCTATGCTAATTCTGGATGCACTTGTAATCCAATACGATGTTCTGGTTCTTATTTCTTGGAAGCCAATTACATTCTTCCATGCAAATATGTTTTAATAAATCTACCAATGTTTATTCATTCCTTTCTCTCACCTAATTTGCTATTCTTTTTCTTTTGCTCCAATGGCTTGTGTGTATCCTGTTGCAAGATGCAGGCTCCACCTTTTTATGTCATGTTCTTATTTGCCTTTTGTAAAAACTAATCACTCTCCCTGCATAGCATTTTTCATGTATTTCACCTCTATATTGGAAGTGTTTGTCTGAATATAACAGAGCTACAACCTCTTCTCTTTCACGGGTTGTCTTCATTAGGTAAACCACAAGTACAGTGGCTTTCTCCTTTGTTTTAAAACATAGGATCAAACACTTTCTTGTAAATGCTCTTACTTCCATGTCATCAGGTCTCTTTCAAACTGATAGCGCTTACTTAACTACATAAATGCACTTGCTAACTCACATCATAAATCAAAAACTTTTGTGTCTTGCTTCTTAATATCAAGTCTCTTTCTGACTAGGAGTGCTTGCTTATATTCGAAGATGTACTGCTGATTCCTATTATTCTATCCGAGTTTTACTTTGTACAGAGCTCTTTACTCAGTCTTATTGAGAAGCTATCCTAATTGTTTTTTAATATTATGTAGTCCATTGGTTGGCAAGTTACACTTCTTCTCCTTTTTTCCCATATTAATTCCAAACTCTCTACTAATTCAATGCCTTTTCTTCATTTGCTGACAAATTTCCGCTAACAAATATCTTTGATCTTCGTAACACATCATTTCTCCTTTCTAATTGATGTAAATAATGGATGAACAACACTCTTTCTATTCCTTTACCGCTCTAAATTTCAATATTTTCCAGACTTCTACATGCACAATGAACTTGATTTCAATTTATTTATAGTTTGGAGTTTACTCTCCTTCCATCGTAATATTCAAACCGGGGCTAGAACCCTGAACCCTTTGTTTAAGGGTCTAATGCTCTACCGACTGAGCTACGTTGGTAGATGCACAAGTCAACTCCCTCTTAGTTTTCTTTTCTTTCTAAACAAGCTTGAGGAGGGCTATAACATATAGGCCAAAAAAATATATGCCAAAAAAATAATAGGCAAACTACACTCTTTTTATTCCTTTGATGCTCTTGGTTTCAGTGCTTTCCAAACTTCTTCTTGCACAGTAAACTTGAATTCAACTGTTTTCATTTATGATTAGGGATTTTCTTCTCCTTTCACCATGATGCCCAGACTAGGACTCAGGCCCTGGACCCTCTGGATAAGGGTCTGATGCTCAACCGACTGAGCTACATTGGCAGATGTATAATTCATTTCCCTCGTAGTTTCCTCTCTTTTAAAACAGGTTTAAGCGGGACTATAGCATTTAGTCCGGGGAATTGGTTGGATCGTAAATTAATTATCCTTTGCAACTCAATTTTTCTGTTCTATTTACTATATCACCTCCTCTTTCCATAGGCTTAATCTGTGCCATAACCATAAAAAAGAAGTTATGTCCTTACCATAACGTTGCATGTGGAGTGTTCATCTTGCCTTTGTTCTTATACATGGGTGTCGGAGCCGATTCTCGGCTCCGAGTCGGCCGCTTAGCAAAGCTCTGCGTCTAGGAGAAGCTCGAGACCAACCTACCTCCCACAATTCCCTCTGCCTCTACCTCAGATCTAGTTTGCAAACAAGACCAGATCCAGCAATAACAAAGGTTATGAGCATAAAAGGATACATAAGTATACATAAGGATCAGACAGTAGCTCAAGCCAGTAGGAACAACAGAGAGACCACTAGTGGGAGACAAACAGACCAGACTTCTAAATCCGTACGTTCTTCCAGACCTGAGGGTGGGAGGGTGGGGATGTAAGAACAAAGGCGAGATGAACACTCCACATGGAACGTTATGGTAAGGACATAACTTCTTTATGTAAGAGTGTTCAATCTCGCCGTTTGTTCTTACACATGGGTAGCGTCCCTAGCTCCGTTACCCTTAGTGACTCACGGAAGAACGTTCCTGAGCACAGTGGAACCAAAAGATGCTCTATCCCTGGAAGTCCTGTCAACTTTATAGTGAGTGATGAATGTATGCGGTTTAGACCAAGTGGCGGCTGCACAAATAGTATCCAATGGCAGACGAGCCGCATGAGCCAGAGATGTGGAAACTGACCTAGTAGAATGTCCCTTTGGTTTGGTGGGCAAAATCTGATTTGAAGCAGAATAAATGAAGGTTATACAATCAGTTAGCCATTTAGAAAGTGTGCGCTTCGTCACTGCCATGCCCTTTTTGTTGTCCGCAAAGGCTATAAAGAGTTGGTCCGCTTTCCTATGGTCCTTAGTTCTATCCAGGTAGAATCTGAGTTGTCTATGAACATCCAATTTGTGCAACATATATTCTAGCTTGTTGGAGTGGTTTTTGAAAAATGTAGGAAGCTCAATGGACTGATTAATGTTGTTGACCGAACAAACCTTAGGGAGGAAGGAAGGGTTGGTGCGTAATGATACCCTGTCAGGGTGAAAAATTAAATATGGCTGCTTGATGGAAAGTGCCTGAAGTTCTGATACTCGTCTGGCCGAAGTGATAGCTACTAGGAAAAGAGTCTTCCAGGACAAGAACTTTAAGGAACAGGAAGAAGCTGGTTCAAAGGGTGGTAAAATTAGTTGGGATAAGAGCAAATTTAGATTCCAAAGAGCTATAGGTAACCTAACTGTTGGTCTGAGATGAAAAGACCCTTTCATGAAGGCTTTACAAAGCCTATGAGCCATAATGGGAGCTCCGTTTTATCCTACATGAAAGTTGGAAATAGCGGCCAACTGAACTGTTAAAGTGGCAGTAGAGGCTCCTTGATGAAACAGCATGGACAGGAACTCCAAAATCTTGTTTAGAGGGGCTACTAAGGGATCCAAATGCTGTGTAGTCGCCTAGTAGACGAAATGTTTCCACTTACTGGTATAGATTTTGGTAGTGGAAGCCTTATGAGAGGCGACCAGAATGTCCTGAACCGCCGGAGAGAGAAGATCAGACCTGGCTAAGTAGGGAAGCAGAGCAGCCAAGCTGCTAACTTGAGGGATAGGAGCGACGGGTGAGGAGCTCCTGACGAATGAGTCAGCAAGTCTGGCACTGGGTCCAGAATCCAGGGCTCCTGCATTTGGTGGGCTTGAAGAAAGGGGAACCAAATCTGTCAAGGCCAGAATGGGGCAATGAGAATTATAGTCCTCTCCTGGTCCTTGGCTTTCTGAAGAAATTTCGGGATCAGTGGTATAGGAGGGAAAGCGTACAGGAGACCCGGGGGCCAATCGTGAATCAGAGCGTCCCTGGGGACATCCCCTGGAGGGGGTAAAAGGGCAAAGTAGCTTCTGCACTTGGTGTTCATTGGAGATGCAAACAGATCGCAGCAAGGCTGGCCCCATTTGCGGAAAATCCTTTCCGCCACTTTCTGATTGAGAGACCACTCGTGAGGTAACAGGATGGCTCTGCTCAACCTGTCCGCTATGACGTTGTATAACCCCAGGATGTGCGTCGCTACTAGAAAGCGACCCGTGGATTCTGCCCATTGCCAAATTCTCATGGCCTCTCTGCACAACTGGTAAGACTTGGTTCCTCCCTGTTTGTTTATGTACCAGACTACGGACATGTTGTCCGTCTGTACTGCAATGGTCCCTAGAGGTAGAAGGGGGGAGAAGTGTTGCAACGCTAGAAACACTGCCCTCATCTCTAGAACATTTATGTGCAGGTTGTACTCTAAGCTGGACCATTCGCCTTGGACTGTCTGTCCCTGAAAGATGCCCCCCCACCCTATCAGGGAAGCGTCCGTGGTCACTGTGGCTGTTGGTTTGGGTAACACAAACGGCCGGCCGCTGATGAAGTTGTGATTCTGTAACCACCAAGACAGGTGTGCTTTGCAGGTATTCGTTATGTGAATCTCGTGTGTCAGGGGTAACTGCTGGAACGACCACTGTGCGAACAGCAGCCACTGGAGAACTCTCATGTGTAGCCTCCCCATGGGAACTGCAATGAGGGAAGCTGACATGAGCCCTAAGACTTTCAGGACTAGATTGGCTGGGGACTTTTTGGACAATAGCAGAAGAGATACGTGATCTTGCAGGGAAGCTATTCTTGTGAGGGGTAGTTTTAGTAGCATAGAATGGGTATCTAGATCTGCGCCTATAAATGAAATATGCTGCAAGGGCTGTAACGCAGATTTTTCGAAATTTATCGAAATCCCTAGCTGAGCACAAAGGCTGATTGTGTAGTCCCTGGCCTGTATCAGTTGACGCTCGGTGGTGGCAGTAAGGAGCCAGTCATCCAGATATGGAAACACCCGGAATCCTAGGCGTCTCAAGTGAGACGCTACCACTGCCATGCATTTGGTGAAAACCCTGGGGGCTGAGGTTAGACCAAAGGGCAGGGCCCAAAACTGAAAGTGTCTGGCTCCCAGCCGGAAGCGCAGATGATCTCTGGACACTCTGGCAATTTTGATGTGGTAGTAGGCATCCCTGAGATCTACTGAGCACATCCAGACATCCTTCTGTAAAAACGGAAGGATCGATTGAAGCGTGACCATCCGGAACTTTTCTTTCTTCACAAATGTATTGAGATTGCTTAGGTCTGGCCTCCAGTCCCCTGTCTTTTTTGGAACTAAAAAGAACCTTGAGTAAGTTCCGGATCCTCTTTGGTCCGCCGGGACTGGTTGGATGACTCTTTTTTCTAGCAGCTTTGAAATTTCTATCGCTGCAGGTTTTCACAGATGGGGTGGTACATCTGGGAACCGTCTTTGTGGTAATGGGTGAAATACAAAGGGGATTTTGTAACCTCTGGTGATAATGCTTTTTACCCAATTGTCTGAAGTAATGCTTTGCCAGGCCTGAGGGTATAAAGCTAAGCGACCCCCGACTGCCTCCAGAGCAGGACAGTCGGGCCTCCTCTCAGGAGTGCTGGAAAGGCTTCCCAGGGATAATATCCCTGTCACCTTGGTTCTGTGGACCCCCTCTGCCGCCAGAGCGGCGTCTTCCATTTCTGCCCCCTCCTCTGCCTCTGGGGGGGGGGGCATCACCCTGTGTGCCTGGGAAAGAACCCTGGGGTTTACGAAACCACATCTTTCCACCTCGTTGCCCTTTGGGGTACGGTCTGGATGGGGTGCAAAAATGGACTCCGACAGCAGACAGAGTCTTTCCTTCCTGCTCACACCGGGTTAGGGTCTCCTTTACTTTGGGGCCAAAAAGAGTGGCACCATCAAAGGGGGTGTTAGTAAAGGAAGACTTGAAGGCTTCCGCAAAGGAGCACAGCCGCATCCAGGATTGTCTACGCAGAGCAATCGCTGAAGCTGCAGCCCTACTCGACCCCTCGGCCGCATACGAGATGAGCCTCATGGACGAGTTCACTATGGATGTAAGGGTGTTGAGCTGTGCTATAACTCTGTCCGAGACAGCAATATCTGTATTACCCTGGAGGGTATCTCCCAACTCTTTGACTAGATCCCTCTGTAATCGTGTAAAATGTGTCAAGTAGTTCAGCGATCGCATAGAGAAAGTCGCTGAACTGAAAATGCGCTTCCCATATCTGTCCATGGTCCTAGAGTCTCTGTTAGGGGAGTGGACAGACGAGGAAGATTCGGACATCTCCTTTTTAGTGGCTGCGGCCACCACCATAGCATCCACTGGATCTCCCTTAGTAAGGTAAGACTTGTCCTGAGGGGCAGTTATGTACTTGTTAGGTTTCCTGGGAACTGGCTCCACTGTGTCAGGAGTCTCCCACGCCCTTCGAGCAATTAACTCCATTAACTCATTGAAGGGCGGAGTGACCCAGGAGGAGGAAGGGCGAGCACCAAATGCCTTCAGCAGAACAGACTCATCCTCAGAAGGGGGTAGGGCCTGCCAATCACCTCTCTGCTTCAGTATCTTCAGGATGTCAGCAAAGGAGACATCCTCTGAAGGTGATTTTGGGGACCCTTCTGACTCATCTAAGTCAGTATCCAATGTTAAAGATTCCTGTGGAGAATCTAAGTGCCTCCTCTTGCACAACTTTTTCCTCGGAACGTCATCAGGAGGGGCTTCCGATGAGGCCTCCGAGGAAGAAGGGGCTCCCTCTGGGAGTGGCTGAGACACTGTTGCTCTACGCTTGTGGGTAGCCATGGGTGCAGAAGTAGACAATGGACCTTTATGGGAGAGAGAAGTTGTTTCTGTTGACGTGGTTGTCTGAGAAGACAATACCTTCCTCATGAGGTCAAAGGCCCCCGGACCCCGAGTCGAGGAGTCCCCCGGTTCCGAGGAATGTGAAAGAGTCTCCGACGCGGAGGCCAAGGGCATCGACCCTGAGGACGGAGCCGAAGTGATCCGTGCCGAGGCACCGAGGGGGAGAGTCGGCACCGAAAGATCGGTTCGACTCTCGGTCCCGGAGCCAAGGGGGGATCGTCAGATCCGCGAGTCTGTCAACGGCTCCGACGGAGTCGAGGTCAACGGTGCCGACCGAGGAAGTGACGGTTCCGGCACCAAGGGCTCCACAACCATCAGATCAACATCTCTCGGCTCCGAAAGATGTGTAGGCCTCGGAGGAGGACCAGATGGAGATAAGGGAAGGCCTTCGAGTCTCGACACCAACTGGAAGGCGACTGAAATGAGCTTGGACAGGGCAGTGTTCTCCAGTAACTTCTGCACCACACGATCTACGTCGGTGTCAGAGAGGGGCCTGGAAGAATGGGTCGAATAAACTGAGGATGGTACCGACCTCAATAAGGCAGGAGGTGGAAGCTCCGACACCGGTTCCAAGACTCGAGGCTCGGTCACAGTAAGAAGCTCGACACTCGGCCCCGAAGCCTGTGGAACCGGTGAACGAACTTTAAAGGAAGAACTCGGAGCCAATGACATGGGCTCCGATGTCTTCGATCCCTTCGAGGACTTAGAAGCCTGGTCCGACTTGTCAAGCTCTTCTTGGAAGGAAGGCTTCAAAAGACCCCTATCCATAAGCTTCCTGCGTCTATCTGTCATGACCCTTCCACTAAAAGAATGACAAATAGAACAGTCTTCTTGTAGATGGAGAGGGCCAAGACAGTAGACACAGGAGCTATGGTTGTCAGTGACAGACATCTTTTGCCCACACTGACACCTCTTAAATCCCGACTTAGCTTTTTCAGACATATCCTGTTGAAAAAACAAACAATTATACCAAATAACAGTTTGAAAATGGTTGGACTCAAGTCCACAAACACAGCAATACTAATAGCAAAAATCAAATTCAACCTTAAACCTAGAACTAGGAGGGGTAGGCCTTAAGGAAAACCACAGTATATATATATATATATATATATATATATATATATATATATATATATATATATATATATAAATTATATATATATTAGAATAGCGAAGGATGAACCAGACACACACACACACACACACACAAACACACACTAAAGATAAGTTTCCCAAAAAAAAAATTAAAAGATTTCACAAGAAATATAATTAGAAATAGCTTATCTTCCCAAAGTTGGTCAGAGCTCTCAAAAATCGATGCGATCGGTTGCAGCGGCAAACTAGATCTGAGGTAGAGGCAGAGGGAATTGTGGGAGGTAGGTTGGTCTTGAGCTTCTCCTATATGCAGAGCTTTGCTAAGCGGCCGACTCGGAGCCGAGGATCGGCTCCGACACCCATGTGTAAGAACAAACGGCGAGACTGAACACTCTCACATTCTAAAGTTATGCTCTGGATTTTCTTTAATATGTGCATAAAGAGCATTAGTCTCTATTTTATTATGAATGTCCCATATATGTCTTAATACTCGTTCTTTGAATTTTCTGTTAGTCTTACCTATATAGAATGCTTTACATACCATGCAACTTGCTACATAGATCACATTCTCACTGTTACAAGTTGCTCTTTCTTGAAAGATGTAAACCTTATTTGTCATTGGATGCTGAAACCTATCTGTGCTCATAATGTACTGACATGCTTTGCATTTTCCACATTTGAATGTTCCTGTTGGCATAGATACATTCTTTGCCTCTTGCCTATCTATGTCACATAGGAGCCTCTTTAAGTTCTTATTTTTAGAAGTATAACTAGGATGTTCTCCTACTATGTCTTTTATCTTCTGGCCCATTGTTAGTATAGGCCAGTATTTCTTAATAGTTTCTCTTATAATAACATTATCTGTACTGTACATCAAAGGACATTTTACTATTTCCTTTCTTCTGTTCGGCTCCTTTTCTTTGTTCTCTTTATCAATTTTAGCTGAATAGTATGGTCTCCCTTTCTTCCTTCGGATATCTCTAAGCTTGTCTTCATCCATTTTTTCTTCCTTATACCCTCTGGCTGTAAAGTTGTTCATTAATCCTTGTATTTCTTCTCGAAATATATTATCATTGGTACACAATCTGGAGACCCTTTGCACCTGGTTGTCCTTAATATTTTTAAAAATATGGCCTGGATGCATGCTAGATCTATGTAAAAGATGTTTTTTCCAAGTTGTTTTTCTATACAGGGCTGTTTCCAATCCTTTGATCTCATCCATAATAATATTAACATCCAGAAATTCTATTTTCTTCCGTGACATTTTGATTTCAAACTTTAAGAAATCCGTTGTTGTTGTTAGAAATTGAATGAATTGCTGCAACGAACTTTCATGCCCTCTCCATATAAGAATGTCATCAACAAAGTGTCCATAGAATTGTATATGTTGTTGCCAGATATTATTTTCATCTTTGCTCCACTGGCATTCCCATTGGGCTAATACTATATTTGCATAACTATGGCACATGGAGTGCCCATGGCTACTCCCCATTTCTGCCAATAGACTTCATGCTCATATAGAAATACATTGTTTTGTAATATAATTTCTAGTAGCCCACATATCCTTTCCACATCCTTATTCGGTTGGTTAGCTAGTATAAAGTTTCTGACGGCTTCTATACCATATCCATTGGGTATGCTAGTAAATAAGCTATTCACATCCATTGTTGCCAATACCATATGCCTATAGTTGTCACACTTGTGAGATTCAGCATACAATTTCTCTAATAATTGCGCTGTATCTTTTAACACTGTAGGTGCTTTCTCTAACAGATTTTTAAGCTCATCTTTTATGTAAATGGAAAGAGGCTCCGTGATCCACCCTCTTCCTGAAACTATAGGTCTTAATGGCAGATCATTTAAATTCTTGTGTACCTTCGGTATGCCTTTTACTTCTGATGAGATACCTTACTAAAAGGATACAAGTCCTAAACAATAGGTCTTGCATGGACCACCTCAAAGATTTATTACTATATTCAGTATCTTATAGAGTGCTTAAAGGTGATATGTCTGGCATACAAGGCATCCTCGACTGAATACAGATGGACCTACTGAAAATCAGCAAGTGAAATGGCATCATAAATACTCAGTCCAGGTTTCTAAACAATGTTGTGGAGAAATGGATATATATCACAGAGGCTACCACTGTTCCAGGACAGACTGTCCATAAAAATAAAACGAAGCTCATCCGTCCATATTCAAATGCAACTTGGATCTAAGGATGGGTAATAGAGAAAATGTACTCTAGGATTGCCCCTTATGCCACTAAAAGATAGAGGCAGTTACTAAATGCCGCATCCCTTACATGGGTCCCCTCAAATTATCTATGGTATGATCACAGTTATTCTCACTAGGGCTAATATACAATTATCGGCTATGGGATAGGCAAGACCAATCAGAAAATGTTAATTCAAGCACCAAAAGGGAATTAACTAAGCTTAAAATGTCCTCCAAGTGAACCTATGTTGTGGTACTAAATAGTTATAAAAAATTGCCCTTTTTAGATCACTAAGTGCCCCTGTCACCCTCCGCTCCCCAAGTTTTCAACAGCTTCCTGCACCTATGCTCCATAGCTATTTTAAGCATAAAGAATGGGTTAGTGAGTAAACACACTATCTTTATGAAACAGAATGTAAGAAAGCTTAGAAGATAAGGCTTGTAGTTCGGAAATCCCCTTAGCAGAAGTTACAGCCACCAAAAGGGCAGTCTTCCCTGACAGAAATTTCATGTCACAAGTAGCTGCCAGTTCAAAAGGTCCCAGTGTCAAAGCCTGCAGCACAAGAGTGAGGTCCCATGGGGGGATGGATACTTAATCAGGGGCCTTAATAAAAAGGCACCTTTCATGAAGGATTTGCAAAGTCTAAAGGTGAACAAAGAATGTGACTGACTTGCTGTAGGAAATTGGAAATAGCAGCCAGCTAAAACTAGATAGTGGATAAACTAGCACCTTCAAAGAAAAGGGTACTAAGAAACAGTAACACGTCTGAAACCGATGCTGCAAAGGGGTTAATGTTCCTGCTTGTGGCCCAAATAAACAAATCTCTTCCACTTACTGTTCTAGACTTTTTTGATGGAAGACTTTTGAGAGGCCAAAATAATTTTTCAGACCAAGGAATTAAGCCTGGACTGTCTCACTAGGGTTGGAAGTGGAGGAACCAAGCAGTCAATTATAGGGCTCGGAGGTTGGGATGTTGCATTCTTGATGGGTAAGAAAGGAGGTCCTGACTTGGCTCCAGCAGCCAAGCAGGATATTTCAGATGAGACCACAAAAAGGGGAACCACATCTGTGAAGGCCAGAAGGGGCAATGAGAATGACTGAGCTCTTCAACCTGCTTTTGGGGATGGGCAGAAGAGGAAGGTAAGCATACAGGAGACCCAGGTGCCAATCGTGGACTAGTGAAGCCCTCGAAGGCTCCCCAGGAGGGGGGGAATCAGACTGAAGAACTTGCTGCACTTGTTGTCTAGGGGAGAGGCAAAGAGGTCACAGCAAGGTTAACCCCAGCTGCTGAAGATCATGTTCGCTACCGACTGGTTGAGGGCCACTCGTGCAGAATCAGGAGTAATCTGCCGAGTCTGTCTGCCAGATCATGGGGTTTCCTCGGGATATGTGTTGCAATTATAAGGCAGTCCAAAGAGATCACTCAGTCCCACACTGTCATGGCCTCACTACACAGAGGATAAGAACAGGTTCTGCATTGCTTGTTGAGGAACCAGACAACTGACACATTGTAGTTGTATCGCAATAGTCCCCAAGGGGAGAACGTCCTGAAAGGCTTGCAATATTAGTAGGACTGCTTATCTGTACGACACTGATATGCAACCTGATCTCAGAGGGTGACCACATGCCTTGGACCATCTTCCCAAAGTAATGCCCCACCTGAACTGGGAAGCTTCCATGGTCACAGTGGCTAGGGGGGGGGGGGGGGTTGTTTAAAAATGATCTGCCTAGAATTGTCTGACTGGATCCACCAACTGATGTGACGCCTGCAGATGGGAGTCAATCTTATGTGAAGGAATAACAGCCGAGACAGAATGGACCACTGAGTGGTTAGTTTCCAGTGTAGAACCTGCATGAAAAACCTAACTCTAAAAATACGTTAACTATTATGACAATTTACAAAGGAAAAAGCAGATGTGCACACACACACATGCTACTCAAGAGAGAAAGAGGATGGAAGTAGTACAACAGAACCACCGACTCACAGTTTTGAAGCAAAGGCCATCAAAACACAGTAAACCCACACCTGAGAGACAAAATCTGCATCTGGCTCGCTGGAGCAGCAAAAAAATCTGAGGAAGCTGGGTGAATGCTAGTCATTATGAGTATGAGGAAGGAGCGAGAGTCAGATCTAAGTCCATGGAATGTGGCTGAGCCGGATCGGAGGGTCAGATCAGAGATCCTATCATGAGGAATGAAGGGGACAACATCAGATCAACAGGTAAACATCTTAGATAAGCATTTAGAAATGGTCTGCTTTGATACAGATACAGATTGCCCCTTTGCCTTCACAAGAAATTAATAACTGATCCTAAGAGCTGAAAGATTTACTTCTTTAATGACAGTACCCGAGTCTTCTATGGATATCCAAGGAATGTAGTGCTCTTTTCCCTCACTTTCAGGTTCAGAAAAGATAATTTGATTTCAGGTAAACTCTGATACCAATTTAGGCAAATAAGAAGGTTTAGTTCTCAAAGAAACAGTGTCCCTGTGGAAAATGAGATTGGACTCAATACCCTTCTTGCAGATCACAGTAATCAGTAAAACAGCTTTACATGTTAAAAACCTCATGTCAGTCAGGTTATCTGGTTCAAATGGAACAAATGCTAGCATCGCCAATGCAAAATTAAGATCCCAAGGAGGTGCAACCAGTTTTCAAGGAGGCAAAACCACTCAAAATATTTTGACATGAGAATGCATTGAAATAGAAGGATCCATGGGCACATATGGTGAAAAACAGAAGCTATGTACTCACCATAATGTTCCATCTATGTTGTCTATCTTCATTTATCCTTGACAGATGGGTTCGGTTCCGAATATCGGAACTGACTCTGCCGTTACTACAGCTCGCACCAGCCAAAAACTCAAGATTCACCTCTGCCCAGAATTTCTCTCTCAGATGGAGTTTGCAGAAGACATAGGAACAAATAAACTGTGTATGCATTGATATATATATATAGATATATATATATATATATATACACACATATAGATATGCAGATATAGATATATACATATAGGAAGTAAGCCATATGAAAGCCTTGTCTACTCCGAATAACATAACAGTTCAAGTGCATCTGAGCCACTCCACCAAAAAATCTTTGAGGTCGGGGGATGGGGGGGGGGGGGGGGGGAGTCCAGGATAAATGAAGATAAACAACACAGATGGAAAGTTATGGTGAATACATAACTTCTTTTTCTGATGTTGTCAATCTTCATTTTGTCCTTGACAGATGGGACAGCGTCCCCTGTTACCTAAAAAACTTGGGTGGACTCATGGAAGGATATTCCTGAGCACCATCAAACCAAAGGATGATCTTCTCCCACAGACTATGTCCAGTTTGCAATGAGTAATATAGGTATGGGGAGAAGCCCAAGTAGCTGATGCACAAATGTCATCCTTTGAAGCTCTAGACTGGAAGACCACTGACATGGATATAGACCTTGTAGAATGTGCTTTGACAGGTTTAGGCAAGGTTAATTTATTCTCATCATAAATGAATGAAATGCAGTCTTTCATTCACTTACAGAGGGGTAATCTTGCTGACTGCCTTGCCTAACTTTACACTGGAAAAAGAAACAAACAGTTGACTTGATTGTCATATCTTTA
Source organism: Protopterus annectens (assembly GCF_019279795.1). Taxonomy (NCBI): domain Eukaryota; kingdom Metazoa; phylum Chordata; order Ceratodontiformes; family Protopteridae; genus Protopterus; species Protopterus annectens. The sequence continues at coordinate 652,827,431 of NC_056746.1, forward strand.
TTCTGTGAAGATAGAAAAGTAATTGTCTATGGACATCTAGTAACTCTAGGGCATCTTCTCCTTTGTTAGCGTGATTTAGGAAGAAGCCCAGTAAATTAACAGTCTGGTTAATATTGGCCTCTGATACTACCCTGGGCAGGAAGGAAGGGTTCGTTCATAAATATACCCTATCCTTATGGAAAACTAGGTAAAGAGGTTCAGATGATAAGGTCTGGATTTCTGAAATTCTTCTGGCTGAAGTAATGGCTACCAAAAAAGTGCGTACTTCCAAGATAAAATCTTTAGATCACATTCTGCAGAGGGTTCAAAGGGGGAATGTATTACTGCTTGTAACACTAAGTTCAGGTTCCAGAAGTAGTTAGATCTTTGAACAGGGGGTTTAACAAAAAAGTGTGCCTCTTATGAACAATTTACAAAGCCTGTGAGAGGCTCAAGAACATTCTTCTAAACCGCTGTGACAATTAGAAATTGCAGCCAACTGTAGTTTGATGGTGGATGGAGAAGCTCCAGCATTGAATAGAGATGCTAAGAAATTTAAAACATGCTCTAATGAAGCAAAAAAAGGATCAATTTGCTTTTCATGGGCCCAAATTGAAAATCTCTTCCACTTGCCTAAATATAGTGTTGTTAATGGAAGGTTTATGAGCAGACAAAGGATGTGCCTTACTGGAGAGGAAATATTAGGATGTCTGGCAATTAATAGTATTGGAGGAACCATGCAGTCAGCTTAAGGGTCAAAATGTTTAGGTAAACAAGACTGTCTGGAGGGGACAGAAAATCTGGGACTGGGTCCAGAATCCAAGGTTGTCGAATCAAGTAAGGCCAAAGAACGGGGAACCAAATCTGTCAAGGCCAAAAGGCAGCAATGAAGATTACTCTGCTATTCAACCAGAGTGCTTTCTTTATAAATTTGGGAATTAGAGGTACTGGGAGAAAAAGCATACAGGAGACTGGGGGGAGGGGGGGGCAATCATGGAGGACAGCATCTCTGGGTGACTTTCCCAGAGGGGGAATCAGGGCAAAGTAACTGCTGCATGTGTTGTTCAGGGGAGACATGAACAGGTTGCAGCAAGGTTGACCCAAATAATGGAGTATCAATTCCGCCACTTCTAGACTGAGAGACCACTCGTGAGGCTGAAGGATGCATCTGCTCAGCTTGCCTGCAATCACACTGGAACTCCCCTGAATGTGCATTGCTATTAGAAAGTGGTTGAACAATGTCGCCCACTGCCACACTCTGAGGGCTTATCAACAAAGGAGGCAATACTTGGTTCCTCCCTGCTTGTTGATGTACCAAACCATGGAGATATTGTGCATGTGAACTTGCAATAGTCCCCACAGGAAGAGTTGTCTGAAAGGCCTGCAACAAAAGGAGCACCACTCTTATCTCCAGGACATTGATGTGCAAGTTGGCCTCTAATGGAGAATAACTGACTTGGACAGTCTTGCCCAGATAATGCCCACCCACCCCATCTGGGAGGTGTCTGTAGTCACTATAGCTGTGGGCTCTGGAAAAACAAATGGACGGCTGTGAAGAATTTGTTCAAAATATATCCACCAACGAAGATCCATTTTGCAGTGATTGATCAGTACTTGGTCTGACAGCGGGCAGTGAAGGATAGACCACTGGGGGGCTAGTAGCCACTGCAAAATTCTCATATGTAACCTGGCTAGCGGCACTAGAGTTATAGAAGCTGCTATGGATCCTAGAGCTTGCAAGATTAATCATGCTGGAACCTTTTTTCTGTGAATTAACTTCTGAACCTGAAATCACAATTCTCTGATGTCATTCTGGAGGAAGAGATGCTACTGTGGCTGGAGTATTCAGTACTGCCCCTATGGATTCTAAATTGTGTGTCAGGATTAAATGTAACTTTTCTAGATTTATCGTAATCCTCAGATGGGTACACAGATGCTGAGGGTGTAGTTTCTGGCTACTATTAATCGATGCTTGGTTGAAGCAATTATGAGCCAGTTGTCCAACTATGGAAACACTCAGAATTCTTGCAGTCTGAAGTGAGCAGCTACTACTGCCATGCACTTGGTGAACACCCTGGGGGCTGTGGTGAGTCCAAAGGGCAGTACTCTGAATTGGTAATGACTGGCTCCCAGATAGAAGCGGAGGAACTTTCTGGAATGTTTGGCCATTTTTATATGGTAATATGCATCCTAAAGGTCTATTGAACACATCCAGTCCATCTTTCTTCAGAAAGGGGAGAATAGAATATACTGTGACCATCCGGAACTTTGTTTGCCAAACAGATTTGTTTAGTATGCCGAGATCCAAAATCGGCCTCCAGTCGCCTGTCTTTTCTGGCACTAAAGAATCCTGAGTAGGTTCCAGATCCTTCTTGGTCTAACGGGAATTGCTGGATGACTCATTTGTCCAGCAGTTTCTGGATTTCTTGAACTGCTGAATCTCTCTGATTGGGTGGGACATCAGGGATTTTCTTGTGAATGGGGGAGGTTGAGAAAAAGCAATGATATAACCTCTGGAAATTATCTGTTGCACCCAGGAATCTTTTAAGTTTAGCCAGGCATTTAGGTGCAAGGATAAGTGTTCCCTGACTGTGGCCAGAGGAAGACAATTGGGCTTCCCTTCAGGAATGAAATGGCTTGTCTGGGAAGGAATCCCTGAAGCCCTGGTTTTGCAGACTAACTCTGCCACGAGGGCAGCATCTTCCATTTTAGTTCCCCCCTCTGCCCCTGGGGGAACTCCCTTCATATGCATCTTGGAAAGGCCCTTGGGATTTCTTGAACCACATTCTTCCACCACTCTCCTGGTTCCTAGAAAATTATCTTTGGTGTGGTGGAAAAACATATGCCCACGGCAGAAAGGGTCTTACCATTCTTCTCACACCTGGATAAAGTCTCTTTCTCTTTTGGGCCAAACAAGGATGTTCTGTCAAAGGGAGCATTGACGAAAGAAGACATGAATGGTTCCACAAAATCACATAGGTGCATCCAAGCACGTCTCCTTATGGCTACACCTGTACCCACTGCTCTAGGCATCCCTGCAGCTGTATGGGTGATCAGGCTCATGGACAAACTAGACACAGACTCCAGTGTGGCCCACTGGTAAGCCAATTTCTCTTGGACTCCCTCAGCTACAGCTCTCACCAGGGTGTCTGACAATTGCTTAATCAGATCCCGTTGCAGTCTGGTGAAATGTACCAAAAAAATCAAGGACCTTATAGCGAAGGCCAATGAAGCATGATGAAGAATAGACCTGCTTCCCAAATCTGTCCATAGCCTGAGACTCCCTGCTGGGGAGATGGACAGATGAAATCTCAGCAAGTTCCTTTTAGTGGCATCCGCTATGACCATAGTATCTACAGCTAACCCCTTGGCCCAAAACTGTTTATCTTTGGGGGTGGATAATATCTTATCTGATCTTCTGGGGATGGGCTTGATGGTGTCCGAAGCCTTCCATGCCAGCTATGAGGTCAACTGAATGAGTTCATCAGCGGGCTAAATCAATCACCCAAGAGGTAGACGGACAGATGTCAAAAGCCTGCAGGTAAACAGATTCCTCAGAGGAAGGGTTTTGGGACTTCCAGCCACCCCTCTGTTTTAAATTTTCCAAGATGTCTCCAAATGAGACATCTTCAGGGGGTGACTGCGGGGATCCCTCCCCCTCATCGAGATCTGTGTGTTCTGTGACTGATTCCTGGGAGGAATCCAAGTGCTTCCTCAAACTTTTTCTGAGGGACCTCCTCAAAGGGATAATTTAGGGAGGTATCAGAAGATGACAGTACCTGTGACACATGAGGCTTCAGCACCCACTGTCCTGGTGGAGAGGCAGGAAGAATAACTGAACTAGAGGGATGCACCTGTTCTAAGGGGGAAGGTGCCGACAATCTCTACAAGAGACAGGGCCCTCTGCATAGCTTTAAAGGCTGGCCCCCCTGAAGAAGGAAGGCAGCCCAGAACAGAGAAAGACGGCCTCAGAACCGGGTCACTCCTCACTCCAAAGAAATGACCCTAGAAACCAAGCCAGAGCTGAACTAACTCGAGCCAAAGCTCCAAGGAGCAGGGATGTCTCCAAAAAACCTGGAATAGAGACCTGTCCCCCAAAATCAGCAGGGTAGCCATGGCTCCAGCAGGTCTCCACTTCAGAAACAACTGAAGAGCTCAGGGTAACTACTGGCTCCAAAGAAGTGAACAACTCCAGAACCAGTACAGTTGGTACTGGGTGATCCAGAACAGATGACCAAGACCTCTGAGGAGGTTAGAGGAGGAGTAGCTAATGATGTAAAGGAAGTTTCATTACCAAGATCCAAATGGGTCAGTACTGAAGTGGGACTTGAAAACCCTCTAGCCCATAACATTTTATTCACTAGCCTCTTTATGACGAGTTCTGAAAGACTTTTGGTGGGGTGGACGGACAATGTGGAAGGGGGCTCAGGCCTCTGCAAAAATACTTCTGGGAACTCCCCAGCAAAGGGATCAATTGACTGAGAATAGGTAGTTCTAGGCAATGTGGTCTTACCAAGTGAGGCAGTAGAAATACCTGTATCGAGGTCTTCGGTGTTGAAGGGCTTGAAATTGCAATTGGTGCTGGAATGGATGTCGGCACCGAAGTGTAAGCAGCAGAGGTCTCTGGTTCCTTGGGAACTTTCGGAACAGAGGTCTTCAATTTCCTGGCTTTCGGAACAGACAGGGAGGTCAGACCCAAGAGACTTATTTTCTTAGTTTATTTCCATAGAAGATGGATATGAAGATGACAAAACAGCTGTCTTTGCTTTACCTACAGTGGATAAGGCTTTGCCAAAAGCTGAAGGAAGAAGTCCATTTAAACTAAGCTTATTACACCTTTCCACAAGAGCCCGGTGGCTAAAAGCGTGACAAATGCTGCAGTCTTCCTGTAAGTGATGGCGGTCGAGAAAATACATACAGAACAAATTAAAATCTGATGAGGGAATTTTATGGCTGCACTTCTGGCATTTGTTGAAACCAGCGGGGCCCTTGCCCTTCTCAGCCATGTCAAAGCAATGAAAGCAGTTAGAAAAAAGAGCTAAAGAAATATCACTCCACAAAGAAAGGGAAAGTGACAGCAGAAAAGATAAAAATAAAAATATAGTAAAAATAATAAAGGAAGGAATAAAGGGATTATCAGCGAGGACAGTCATAGAAATGCACAAGAGTGTACAGGGACAGGAAAATGACTACAGGGGGAGGGATGATCAGCAGCAATAGTGGGAAACAGACAAAAGTGTAAAGGGGAAAAGTATCAACGATGATACTTGGAGGAATACACCAAGTGTAAAAAGACAAGGGAAAAGAGGAAGAAGCTGTAATAAAAAAGGCAAAAAATTTACCTAAACCCACTAGCTCTCTAGAGTAGCAGCTAAACATGACCGTTTTCAGAAAGCGGCAAATGAGATCTGAGGTAATTGAGAGAGGGATTCTGGGTAGAGGTGAAGCTCGAGAGTTTTTGGCTGGCATGAGCTGTAGTAACGGCAGAGCCTGTTCAGATATCGGAACCAAACCCATCTGTCAAGGATAAAATGAAGATTAACAACATAGGACTGACCAATTAATGAGCCTTGATGGAGGACTAAGAAAGGCCAGAGAATAGTAACTCCACAAATATTCTAAACCTGCCTTGAGCAGAAAAACCTTTTCCATTTGCTAACATACAATTTTCTAGTACCAGGCTTTCTTGCCTCCATTAGTACCTGTTGCAAGTCTTCAGTAAACATGTGCCTAACAGCAATTAAGGCCCTATCATTCAGGCTGTGGTGTCAAAGTTGACTGGTGTCGAAAGTGTATCAAATGCCCCTGTTCTTGTATGAGTGAATCCATTCTTTATGGTAGATTGTCGTAAATGCACCTGGCCATTTCCAAAAGCAGGGAGAATGACTGTTGCCTGGGCCAGAAGGGAGTCTCCATAATGATCTTCGGGGATTACTTCTGAATCTTCAGAAGTACCCTAGATATCAGTGGAATAGTTGGAAAAGAATACAGGAACATACCTGCCGAAAAGAAAAGGCATCTATCTTCCAGGCCTTCTCACATAGGTCTGGAGCAGAATCTTGCCAGCTGTTTTTTTTTTTTTTTTTAAATCAATCTGGGAGGTTCTGAGAACACAGCCATTCAAACCTCCTTTAAACAGTACCACTGGCCATAGTGCCAGAAAAGGTATCAGTAGAGTCAAACACACTGCAAACAATGCGTAGCGACTGGTACAACAGAAGAAATTAAATTACTGAAAGCAGATTTTTCTGCACAAGAAGAAACTGTAGGCAAAACATTCATCAAGTTTAAAATATGACCCTGACAATTCAAAATTCTGAAAATCAAAGCTGCAGAAGCATAAACGTTTTTTAAAGTAATTGAAAAACATTTTTTCTCATACTCATACTTATCAATAATCATCCCATCTTTAATCAGAAAGAGTAGGACTGGGAATTAAGTGTTTAGCTGCAGTAGGATTAAGTAAAGCTATGGCTGCTGGGTCAGGTTTGGGAACAGTGTATTAAAACTTAAAAGACAGAAGAACTTTATATAACCTATCTGCCTTTTTGGGGGGTAGATGTCAGACTAATCAGGATAACTGAAGGCAATACCAAAAGACATCCTCCAAAGCTGACAGAACTGGAGGAATGTGTGCAGGTTCTACAAATTCTTCCTGTAACAACTCATAGTACTTTGAGGGACTGAAAAACTTCTGTTCTCCCAGTGAAAACACTGGCACATTCTGATAGTAGCCTCAGAGAAAAATAACCCCCTCCCCATAGGGAGAATCAGAAACCAAGTTCTCCTCTGAGTGGGAATCAGAAATCTGAGGAGAAAACCTACATCTGTCCTTTCATCTTCCTGTTCAGATTCAGACTCTTGAATTTCTTCATAAAGAGTTCTCTCTCTCTCTTTTACCAGAAACAACTTTACAAGAAGGTTCACTAGCTAGACTTAAACCCTGAGCCAGACACAGTGAACAACTCCCATCTTAGGTAATTTGAGGAGGAGCAGATAACATGGTGAGTTTTCAGTTTCTTTTTGATAAGAAAAATGGGGCCAACAGCATCATTACGACAGCAGTAGCTCACAATAGATATCAAATCAGGGAAGCCTTCCCTATTCTCTCTCCCAGGACCAACAAGAGTGACTCTCCCTCCCTTGCCCACTGAGGGAATCCAAACAGCTGTAGAGAACATGGCTGACCCCCCCCCCCCCATTCCATACTGGCCAAGTGCTACACTAGAGGGATCTGGGATAAAAGATGAGTGGCCTGAGTTACATTAAATGGCACAGCAGTCACCCACTTGCATCTGAGACAAACTGCTAGCCTGCTGAGATATCAAAGATTGTTTACTTAACTTTTTCTTTTTGTGGCTAGAAGGACGACTGCCAGAGGGATTGACAGACTGTGGTAAGGTCATGTAGAAAATGGTGCCACATTCCTGGGGGAAAACGAGCAGTAAATGCCGATAAAAACTTAAAGTTTTAAAAGCCACTTTTTTTTTCCAGAAAACACATTAACAAGCATTTTGAAACACTTTGCCAGCACAAGATAAAAACAATTTCTCCACAGGAAAAAAAATGGTTTTCAATAACTTTTAAAAAGAGTGCTCTCATTTAAAGTACAATACAGTTTTGCGACAGTCCATTAAAACAGAAATTCCTAGCTTTAAAATAACTTTCCTGTAGAAGTAATTATTAGCCAACATTTTTTTTTAACCGAAGGTTTTTCCCCCAAGGGAACTTATCACCCGAGCAAAGGAACAACACAAGCCGACAGTCAATCCCTGAAAGTCTCAGAAGAGTGTACTCTTCCACAGCAGGAAAGCTCTGAAGGGCTTGGTGCCCAGGCTTGTCTTTTAGCCAGCTCAGCTCATGCTGCGTGAAATGTGCCCTGAAGCTTTGGAAGCTGGCTGTCCGTTATATCCCCGAAAGGATATAACCCCTACAGCTAAGTCTACTGCAACAGTAATCGGTATGAAGAACATGTACAGTTACTCCATTTCACCAAAGGGAAGTAAAAACAAAGCTAAAAACCACTGTTCCACGTCAAAAGTACAATGTATGGCCCATGAAAATGGGTCTGGTTCATAAGTAAATGAATAAAAAATATCAAAAGTAAATGCATATAATTTTTTTCCTAGTCAGTTCTGAGTGTTATGTTAGAACTACTGGTGCAAAAGTACACAAGTACGTCTTTGAAATTTACTTTTGGTTTGCTGCTTTATCTCGATGCATAAATGATGCTGTATCACAAGACGGCAGCCTCTTCTTGGGCATGCTTTACACTTTATGGGTGTTTCCAAACACAAGGTTTGTACCCTGCACAAAGGTGGGTCATCCACAGACCCTAGAAACCATAGCCCCATAAGTCTCACTAGGTTGATATGCAAAGCCATGTAAAGAATTGCCATGGAAATTATCATTAATGATGTAGTAAACCTCCAGACACTGGACCCAACCCAATCTGGCTTTGTCAAAGGTGGGTCATACCAACTCATCCTGGTGAATTTCTTTGAGAAGGTCACCAAAGCAATGGATGAGGTCAAAATGGTTCACACTGCCTACATGGACCTAGCCAAGGCATTTGACATAATACCCCACTCGGGCATTGTTGACAAACTCAAGAGGTTAGGTACAAACCCTTATGTCACCTGGTGGATAGCCAACTTGCTCACAAACAGGATCCAGGAATTTAGAACTGGGGAGTCCACCTCTACAAAGAGGCCAGTCACAAATGGAGTCCCTCTGGGATTGCTCCTTTTTGGTATTTATTTCTCTGAAGTCAAAGCCAATGTCAATGGTCTCTGGCTGACTAAATTTGCAGATGACTGCAAATTAGGAGCTGTCATTGAATCCCACAGCAACACAAAATGTTCTCCAGGAAGGGCTGACAGAGACAACTGGTGTCAGAGCCATGGACTAAAACTAAATGCCAAAAAATGCATAACAGTATCCTTTGGGAAGTCATCCACACTTTGTAACTACCATATTGACAACACACCCTTAAGTTGACCCAGTAGTCAGGGACTTAGGGTCACAGACCGTATTCTAGCCTTTGACTATCACATGTCTACAGTAGTGAGGAAATCATTCTCTGTTGCTCAACTTATAAACAAAAGGTATGGCATCTAGGTCCAAGGAAGTCATTGCTCCACTATATTCATTGTACCTATCATTGAGTACAGTGCCCCCTTTGGTATGTACCTAACCAGGCAAATCCATCTGGAATGTCCACAGAGGTTCCTCACTAAAATAATACAGGGAATAAGTAACATGTCCTATGCAGACCGGCTCAAGGCCCAATACCCTGTATTCTGTCCCCTACAGACTGTTGAGGTGAGATCTATGCCAGGCATACAGAGCATTTTTAGAACCCACTCTGATGGACCTCCTGCAATATCTACAAACAGCACCAGAACTACCCGTTCTAAAGACAAACTTTGCCTGTGATATAAATAATATCTTCTAGACAAACAGGTATGTATCCCAGAGACTCCCCAGTCTCTGGAACAGGTTCCCCATCCATGCAAAGCAGAATTCTTCCCTAAACCAATTCAGGTGTAATGTGGACAACTGGATGGGGAACAGGAAATTCATCCCTGGTTTGGCATCTATGTCTCTAATGGACACAGGATGCTTGTAAATCGTTCATCTCCCAGGCCCCTGCTTGTAAATGTTTTTTCTCCAAAGCCCCTGCTTACGCTTTTCATGGGTACCAGAACTTGTCAGATTTGGGATGCATGGCTAGGCTTAAAAAGGTCCTTATGGTCATTAGCTTAGTAAACACCTATGATCGTCTGCCATTCTGACTCCCAGAATTTAATCCATACTAATGTCACATTTCATGCAACATGGTTGGATTTACTCTCCAACAACTGACCCTGGGAGCAAGAGGGGTCCCTATTATACCAATTTCTTCCTGCACAAAAAAATCTCAAGAGGCTGAAGGCACAGCAGTTTGGGTCAGAGGTTAGGGATTATGTAACAGGTGAATGGCTTTTCCATTCTGTACTCTACACAGTTTCCTTACACTAGGAGTATAGTTCTCAACTTCTTTTAACAGAATCAGAACAAAGTCAAAAATTATGAACTTCAACTTCATTATAATGCTTATAACCATGTACTCTATAAAGAAACCATAACTACAAACACTGAACAGTGCAAAAAGGAGAAAAGGCATAAACTGCAAGAAATCAATGCAATTAAAACAAGAACAGGCAAAATATCTAAAATAAAAACAGTACTACTGGTAGAAAAATACTACTCAGCAGCTTACTGGTCCAAGTAAAATTAAGAAACGCAACCAAAGGTGGCAGGGTAACACTCAATTGTACGCCAAATCAAATGAGTAAGAATGTATTGGCAACTTCCTCAACAAGCCAGGTAGCAGATTCCAAAGACAGAGACCTTGGTAAACAAATATTAAAATTTATGATTAAATCAAGGCATATAGAAGGAATGCCAGCAGTTTCTGGAAGGACAAGAGCAGAGACCGAGTTGGCCAGTACTAGGACAAAAGATTCCCCAGACAGGTGGGGGGCCCAGTCCATGTAGATGAAGACAAATAATACAAGTCACTGTTTAACAGCCAACCACTGTACGCTCTGCAGTACCAACATAAATCAATGGTACCAGGAAACCCCAGTAAGTAATCAGGCTACAGAGTTCTGCACCACCTGCATGTGATCAGTTCCACGTCTGGAAACACCAGATACACACTGCAGCAGTGCAACCTAGAAGTTACAAGTACATGCACCACTTTCGGAAGAGCAAGAGAAGTATGTTTAATAAGGATGACATACCCAAGGTATAAACACAATTTGTCAACAAAATCTTGTCTCTTCATACATCAACTGGTCAACAAAAGTCACCCCCAAGTCAAACATTCCTGAAACAAAATGCAGCTTGCGCCAACAGTAAATAATAGCTGGAAATAAACTGTGAAAGAATAGTACATCCCAAGTGTAGCACGGATTACCACGGTTTGTTAAGAATGACTACTGACTATTTAATCACAGATGTTTCCCCAAGTCTCCTGCAGGGTGGTTAACATCAGAACTAGATTCCTGACAAATGAGAGGTATAGCTGTGTCATCAGCGTAACAACAGTATGGTAACCTACTTCAATGAACAATATCTCCCAAGAAGAAACAAAAAATGGAGTCCTACAGTATACCATTATGCACAAAAAAGTAGGTAGAGGATTAGTTTCCCCCAAACACCATCCTCCGGGTTCATCAAGAGAGACAGGAGGCAAACCACTCTAAAACATCAGAAATCCTGCAGTAGTTCTCGGACTGTCAAGTAGAACTGTGTAATCTACCATATCAAATGTCTAGAACATGACAATAAATGTTGATCCCTCATAATAAGGAGACTGCCTAAGACTAACTGCAACCATCTTGATTTTATGATTAGCTCTAAAGTCAGACTAGAAATGATTACTGATGTTTTTCTTGCAGGTATGACTCCAATTATACAGACACTACTTTCTCAGGAACTTTACCAACAAATGGAAGACACAAGGTCAGACAGCCGTTGTCCAAAATGTTAGAAATAAACCAGCCTTTTTCATCATAGGAGTAACCATGGTCTCCCTACAGCATGTGAATGAAGGAAGGAAATATTCCATCTTCGAGTGAGGTGGTGAAAATATGCTGTAGGACTGGACCTAGCACCTCCAATCATAGTTTGGAAAGGATCCAGTGCAGAGGCAGTAGTATGAATACTGAACAAAGACTCCAAAATTGGGGCACTTTAAATACAGAAAATGTTCTCTTATTCTATTAGCCTTTCAAGAGGACTTACAAAATAAAAAAAAAAAAAAAAAAATATATATATATATATATATATATATATATATATATATATATATATATATATATATATATATATATATATATGTATATATATATATATACACACACACACACACACATATACACACATACATACATGCATATATGCATACATATATACATACACACACACATATATACATATACATACATACATATATACATACACACACACATATATACATATACATACATACATATATACATACACACACACACACACACTCACACACACATATATATATATATATATATATATATATATATATACACACTCTACAGAAGTCATCTACAACTGTAATGTTTGGCTGTATCAGAGATATCGGAGGAAGAGAGTATAAATTCTGAGCCGTTTGGAATTCACAAATGCAAGCAACACAAATACACAGAAACCTCAATGCACCGGGTCAAAGAGCTTTATTAAGTATAACCACCACTGGTACCTCAGCCTTTCACCTTCTGTGGTTACACTTAGTAAAGCTCTTTGAACTGGTGCATCAAGGCTTCTGTGTATTTGTGTTTCTTCCATTTCGAATTCCCCTGAAAAAAAAAAAAAGAGAAGTAACAGGTACAGTCCTCTGTTCTTATAGAAGTACATTTACCTTACAACGTGCCCAAACAAGTTGTGTATCTTTGCACATTCTGTAATACTTTATTCCTTAAATCTCACTTTAGGGCAAACAAAATTATTTACTTGTGATTTGCGTGTCGCATATGCCAGCAACCAGTCCCCACCACCACCTCCACCCTTTCTGGCACTCGTACAGTAGCACTGCAAAATGTTTAGTTTAATCCAGTTTGATACAGAGTCCAGTTACTTCTAATTGTGTTTGTACAACACAATGTAACCTTTTAAGCAATTCTCCTTTACGATTTAGATTTTTACTTCCTGCTTACTCTTTTCCATAAATACTCTTTGTATAATGAGCATCATGTTCATTTTTAAATAACTCACTTATGCAATGGATATAACATTTCAGAATGACAACTCACACAGCCCTAAAATAGCTCTTGTTTTTAAATACATTTTAAGGCTTTCTGCTCCAGGCAAGACTCCTTCAGTTCCCTTTCTTCTTGCATCAACAGAATTTATAAAAGATCAGTAATGTGCAAGAAGAAAAGTGGCAGACACCCAGATTAACTATTTACAGTAACATCCTTCACATTTTCCCATAGGTAGATCTTTCTACTACTACTCCTTTACATAAGCTGCTCCTATTTAGCCCACCTATTGGCAAAACATTTGTGGCCTAAAACGGACAACCCAAAACTATGGTCCTTTGGCAAGTTATGCATAAATAAGTTGCTATGTAGATTCAATTAGTGGCCTACAGCAAGTGGCCACAGGCTGCCTCTCTGCTTTAAAGGAAAGGCCTACACACAAACACTGATGGACACCCTCAAATAAGACTGAAGGAACCCCTGGCCATTCTACTTACTCAAAACATTGGGAGGACTACACATAGAGACAGACAGGAATATGTGCAACATGCATATGGTTATCTGCTCCACAGCATGCACACACACACAGACACACAGAGACACACTGACACACACACACAGACACAGGCACAGGCACACACACAGGCACAGGCATAGACACAGGCACAGGCACACACACAGGCATAGACACAGGCACACACACAGACACAGGCACACACACAGACAGACAGACAGACACACACACACACACACACACACACACACACACACACACACAGACCACAGACACACACAGACACCAAGGGTTAAAAAAAAGATTATGTATCCATGGGATTGTGAGTCGCAAAAAACAATACCTCCTAGCTGACAGTATCCAAGATGGTAAGCTTGAAGGATAAACCCCCTGATAAGTCAGAGTGAGTAACTAACAGACAAGTAACAGGAAGGTCTGGGTGGTCCCACTTAAACATGAGGTCAGAATCAGTGGGGGGGGGGGATAAATGATCCACACTGACTTTGGGATTCTCATACAGTGTGTGATGTCTTCCACAATGCAGATTAGTTCTGGACCTCTTACAGCTGGGCTGATGACTATCAAACCACTTTTGCTCCAAGTAGTGTTATTCCATACTCTACAGTAAAATCAAAATGCACCAAATCTATGGCTCTCTAATCCCAAAAACTCTAAAATGGCACAACATTCTCAGAAGAGGCATAAGTAAGCATCACTCAGGCAACCATCTTTTATACTGCATACCTGCATAACAGTGTTGTCCTTATGTATTCCTCTCCCATCATGCTTGATAACATGGAAGTACACCAAGGGCCCATCCATCCACAACCTATTTTTCCCATTTTTGCACATGAGGTCAGGGTGCACAGGGGCCTCTACCACTGCACTTCAACAGTGCCAATCTAGAGCCACGGTTTACACTGCTAGGTACCAGGTGGCTAGCCCTACTGCAGTAGTTCTTCCACACCACCCAATCTCTCACACACTCACACCTATGGCCAACCATATGGGAAACCCACGTTAATCAAAGGAAGGACATGCAGACTCCACACAGAAGGCACCCCAGCCGAGAATCGAACCAGGGACCCTCTTGCTGGCAGGTAACAACACTATCTGCTCTGCCACTATGAAGTACACCATGGGTGCCTGCTGTAATTCCAAGGACCATGAACATGACCCTTGTAACTCTGCAACTACTAAGTGTGAATGAGGGGGAACATATAATACAAAGGTGCAGTATCTCAGAGTATTCCCCACAGCCATTGTAAAACAATTTTGGAACTAGTGAATAAAGCAATGAGGGTAGCACAGCTCCTCTCCAAAACTGCTTGAAAGGTCTAAGGCTCAAAAATTAGAAGTTATGTACCTACCATAACGTTCTATGTTAGTTGTCTTCTTCTCGCCTTCTTTCTTGCTGGATGGGTTCGGAGCCGAACCTCGGCTCTGACTCGGCCACTCTAAAAGCTCGAGAGCTAGTTCCACTGGCTCGAGGCTCCCCTATATCCCACAATGCTAGGCGGTAACTCCTCAGATCTCGTTTGAAAGCTAGGCCAAGCAGGAAAAAACTCCATAACATGGAGAAAGGTAACCCACCTCTATAAGGCTGAGTGTGAGGTGTCCTAAACCTAACAGAGGCATATATAGAGGTGGTAGCATGGGAGAAAGATAAAGAGGTCACAAGACAATCTCCTCTAGGTCTGTCCAGGCTAGGGGGAAGGAGGGTGGGATGCAAGAAAGAAGGCGAGAAGACGACAACTAACATGGAACGTTATGGTAGGTACATAACTTCTAAATGTTAAGTTGTCTATCTCGCCTTCATTCTTGCTGGATGGGACCGCTTCCATAGCACCTTGTCCCGGGTGGCCTATCGGAACAGACTCTTGAGTACAGTGGAACCAAAGTTGGCTCGGCCTCTAGAGGCTAAATCCAACTTATAATGAGATATGAAGGTATGGGGAGAAGCCCAAGTAGCTGCAGAACAAATCGAATCAATAGGCAGTCTGTCTTGAAAAGCTATAGATGTGGCTAAAGCTCTAGTCGAATGAGCCTTGGGTTTGGATGGCAGCTGTTGATGTCTTGGGCGGCACAGTGGTGCAGTGGCTGACATTGTCGCCTCACAGCAAGAGGTTCTCCGGTTCGATTCTCGGCTGGGGTGCCTTCTGTGTGGAGTTTGCATGTTCTCCCTGTGTTCGCGTGGGTTTCCTCCGGGTACTCCGGTTTCCTCCCACATTCCAAAGACATGCATCTGGAGCATTTCTCCCCGGGCCTCCGCTGAAAACAGGCTCTGTGGAACCTAGTCGGACATTCCCGGTCAACAAATGTTAAATAAATAAATAAAATAAAAATTATCTCATAAACAAAGGTAATCAACGAAGTAAGCCATCTAGAGATAGACACCTTAGAAACTGGAAGGCCCATTCTACCTTCTGCATAGGACACAAACAGTTGATCGGATTTCCTGGATTGTTTGGTCCTGTCTAAATAGTACCTAAGTTGGAGATGAATGTCCAAGCAGTGTAATCTCTGTTCTGATCTGTTCGAATAGTTAGGGAAGAAAACTGGAAGATCAATGGTTTGATTCAAATTTACTGGTGAAGCTACCTTAGGCAAAAAGGACGGGTTAGTATGTAAAGATACCCTATCCTTATGAAACAATAGATAAGGGGGTTGACTACACAGAGCATGGAGTTCAGAGACTCTTCGAGCTGAAGTGATAGCTACCAGAAAGAGTGTTTTCCAAGATAGTAACTTCATTGAGCATGAAGCCGCGGGTTCAAAGGGGGAAAGAATTAAGGACGCCAGAACCAAGTTGAGATCCCATTGAGGAGGAGGATCCCTAATAGGTGGTTTGAGGAGAACAACTCCCTTTAGAAAAGCTTTGCAGAGCTTGTGAGACATAATGGAAGACTCTGAGGCACCAACATGAAAGTTAGATATAGCTGCCAATTGAACCTTGATGGTGGACGGAGACGAACCTGAGTGGAAAAGTTCGGCTAGAAAATCCAAAACAGACTGAATAGAAGCAGTGAAAGGATCTATATCTTTTGACTGTGCCCAACAGGAAAAACGTTTCCACTTACTATTATAAATCTTCCGAGTGGAGGATTTATGAGAGGCTATCAAAATATCGCGAACTGAGTGAGATATTAGAGGAAGCCTGGCTAAAGTTGGAATAGGAGGAACCATGCTGCGAGGTTCAGAGAAGGGAGGGAGCGGTGCAACTGTCCCGACTGATGGGTCAGGAGGTCTGGAACTGGGTCCAGATGCCAGGGTTGCTCCAAGAGATAACGGTGAAGAAATGGGAACCAAATCTGTCGAGGCCAGTAAGGGGCAATGAGGATCATGGAAGCTTTCTGAGCGATGGCTTTCTGAATTAGTTGAGATATCAGTGGGAAGGGTGGAAAGGCATACAGAAGTCCCCGGGGCCAATCGTGGACTAGAGCGCCTCTGCTGGGGTGGCCTGGTTGGGGAAAGAGGGTGAAGAAATCGTCGCACTTGCTGTTTTGGGGAGTAGCAAAAAGGTCGCAGCAAGGCCGGCCCCACTTTTGAAAAACTTTCTCCAACACTAAATTCTTCAGACACCACTCGTGAGGCATGAGAATAGCTCTGCTCAATTTGTCCGCAATCACATTGGACTTCCCGGGAATGTGCGTTGCTAACAGAAACCGTTGAGAAGAAATCGCTCATTGCCACAGTCTGAGTGCCTCTCGACATAGGGGGTAAGATCTGGTTCCGCCTTGTTTGTTGATGTACCACACTACAGACATATTGTCTGTCTGAATTACTATAGTTCCCTTGGGAAGAGAGTCTTGTAAGGCTTGCAACACTAGAAGCACTGCTCTCATCTCTAGGACATTTATGTGCAAGTGGCACTCGAAAGGTTGCCACATGCCTTGGACCGTCCTGCCTTGGTAATGCCCCCCCCCCCACCCGATCAGGGAGGCGTCCGTTGTAACTGTAGCAACCGGAGGGGAAGGAACGAAAGGTCTCCCTAGGAAGAGCTGGGGAGATGTGATCCACCAAGAGATATGATTCTTGCACAATTGTGTTATCCGAATAGGATGGAACATTGGAAGTCGTTGGAAAGACCATTGTGTGAAGAGCATCCATTGTAAGATTCTCATATGGAAGCGAGCTAATGGTAGAAGAGGGATGGCCGCCGCCATTATCCCTAAGACCTTCAGGATCAGTCTGGCTTTGACTTTGTTGCTCTGCAAGACAAGAGAGACCTGTCTGTGTATGTCTGCTATTCTCTGCTCTGTGAGTCTGGCTGACATGTTGACTGTGCCTAGATTTGCACCTATGAAGGTAATAACACGACAAGGCGACAAGACAGACTTTTCGTAATTTATTGAAATGCCTAGTGTTTGACATGTGTGTAAGGTGTAGTCTCTGGCAAGAAGGAGAAGATGCTTGGTGGGGGCTGTTAGGAGCCAGTCATCTAAATATGGAAACACCTGGAATCCTTGTTGTCTCAGCTGAGAGGCGACCACTGCCATGCATTTGGTAAACACTTTCGGGGGCTGTAGTGAGACCAAAGGGCAGGGCCCTGAACTGAAAATGACTGGTTCCCAGCCTGAAGCGGAGAAATCTCCTGGAGCGTCGGTTCATTCTGATGTGATAGTATGCATCTTGGAGATCTATAGAGCACATCCAGTTGTCCCGCCCCAGATGGGGCAGAATGGACTGCAGCGTGACCATCCGAAATTTTGTTTTCTTGACAAACTTGTTCAAGTTGCTGAGATCCAAAATAGGTCTCCAGTCCCCTGTTTTCTTTGGAACCAAAAAGAATTTGAATTAGATTCCGGATCCTTGTTGGTCTGCTGTAACTGGTTGTATAGCTCTTTTTGCTAGCAGCTTTGAAATTTCTAATGCCGCTTGCTCCCTTTGACTGGGTGGAACGTCTGGAAGGGATTTTCCGGACTGCTTTGGAATGCAAAAGAAAGGGATTTTGTAGCCTTCGGAAATGATAGACTGTACCCATTTGTCTTGAGTAAGGGAAAGCCAGGCTTCTGGGTACAGAGATAATCTTCCCCCGACTGCCTCCGAAGGTGGACAGTCAGGCAACACCTCAGGGATGCTGAAAGGGCTTGTCAGAGAAGGATTCTCGACTGCCCTGATTCTGCGGGCCCCCTCTGCCTCTAGGACGGCATCTATTATTATTGTTCCCCCCTCTGCCTCTAGGGGGGAACCGACTCTGTGCGTCAGGCGAAACTCCTTGTGGTTGTTTGCGGAACCACATCTTTCCCCCCTTCTGGCCCTTGGGGTAAGGCCTAGAAGGAGTAGAAAAATGGACTCAGACGGCAGAGAGAGTCTTGCCATCAGTCTCGCACCTAGTCAGGGTTTCCTTCACTTGAGGACCAAAGAGGGATGATCCATCAAAAGGGGAGTTAGTGAAGGATGCCTTGAAAGGGTCCGCAAAGTTACACAGCCGCATCCAGGCGTGCCGACGTAATGCCACACCTGTACCTGCCGCTCTACTCGCCCCATCTGCTGCGTATGAAAGAAGGCGCATGGAGGAGTTAGCTATTGAGTTGAGGGGTCGCTAGCTGAGAGTTCATCCTATCCTGAAAACCCACAGCTGTTGGATCCTTTAACATTTCACTCGCTTCCTTGAGCAAATCCCTCTGGAGACGACTGAAATGACACAGGTAATTCAGTGAGCGCATAGAAAAGGTCGCTGACGAGAACATCCGCTTCCCGTACCTGTCCATAGTCCTAGACTCCTTGTTAGGAGGATGAACAGGCACTGAAGGATCAGCAAGCTCCTTCTTGGTGGCTGCAGCCACCACCATAGCATCAACAGAGATGCCTTTGGTCAAGAATTCTTTATCTTTGGGGGCAGTGATAAATTCTGATGGTCTCCTGGGGGTGGGTTCCACTGAGTCAGGAGCCGTCCAGACCTTCCTCGCCATCACTTCCATGAGGGGGTCAAAGGGAGGGGACACCCAGGAGGTGGAAGGGCGAGAGCCAAATGCCTCAAGATACACTGATTCATCCTCTGAAGGGTTGAGGGCTGGCCAATTCCCCCTCTGTTTTAAGATTTCGAGGATGTCTGCGAATGAGACATCTTCAGAGGGGGAACGAGGGGGACCTTCAGATTCCTCTAAATCAGTGTCAGAGGTGACAGACTCAGGGGAGTCGATGTGCTTCCTCTTGCACTGCCTCTTCCTAGGGAGCTCTCCTACCGGGTCAGGAGAGGCCTCGGAAGAGGAGGAGATCCCCACTGGGGATACTTGAGGAGCTGGCTCTCTACGATCCGGGATGAGGGAGTGAGAAGAAATCACCGCAGGCACCGTGGAGGGAGGGGCAGATGGAGCCGACTGTGGGGTTGAACCAGGTTCCAACACACTCCTCATGACCTCAAAGGCACCCCTGTCAGGCAGAGGCAGAGGTCTCTGCTCCGAAAAGCTGAAAACCTCCCTCGGCACCGACAGTGATGGCTCCGAGGTCGATGTCGGAGCCGAACTCACCAGCGCCGAAGCACCGAGAGGGAGAGCGGGGTCGGACAAGGGTCCGATGCCACTCGCCCCCCCGGAGCCGATGAGAGAAGTCCGGCGCCGAGATTCTTCCAAAGAAGACATCGGAGCAGACGACGGCACCGAAGACAAAGGTATCGGTTCCGACACACCCACAGTCTCAGGTCCGAGCTGCCCCGGCTCCGAACTCAAGAGAGTCAGAGGAGGAACATTCTGAGTGACAGGATTAGCCATCGACTGTTGAGTCGGGCTCTGAAGCATCTGGGCCAGTGCCTAGGACTTAAGAAGTCGACTCACTACCCTCTGAAGGTCATGATCTGACAGTCTCGACGACCTAGAGGAGTGAGATCTATGGCTCCGTTCAGACAACAATGGAGATGCTCGTGCCGAATGAACGGAGCCGATAGATGGTGACCTGGACCTCTTTCTAGAAGTCGGTTCCGATAGCCTTATCGGAGCCGACTCAGCAGTGACTACCGGCTCCGGCGGAGCCGAGGGAACAGTGGGAACATGTGTTCGAGAATCATCAGCTCCAGCGGAGCCGATGTTCGAACAGGTTTCAAGCCCCGAAGACGACTCAGATACAGGAGCCGACGGTCTGGTAGGCTTGGAGGGTTTCCCCGAAGATTGAGTCGGGGGGACCCTCGGGCTTCAATAAGCCCCGTAAAATAAGCTTATTTTTTTCGCTCCTGCAGGACTCTAGGGCTGAAACCATGGCAAACAGCACATGAGTCCTGCAGGTGCAAAGGTCCCAGGCAGTATACACAAGAAGTGTAACCGTCTGTCAGAGACATCTTCTGACAGCACAAGTCACACTTCTTAAAGCCTGAGACCTTCGATTCTTTAGACATTTCTAAAGAAGATAGTGTAATCACTCACACTCACACACACACAGATTACACTAAATAAAATTAAACTAAATTAAACTAAATTAAACTAAATAATCCCTACAGAAAAACACAGTCACTCCAACTACTAGGAAGGGAGGGACAGGGCCTAAGGGCCTAAGGGAAGAACTCTTGAAAGTTCTTGGAAAAAGGGGGAGAATTTGCAAGGGAAAATTAAAGAAACTACCTAAATAAGTAAATAATATAGAAAAACTAACTTAAAGGGGGTCTGTCTTAGTTAACTTTGTTTTTAAAGTAACTAACCTGAAGAGCCGGTTGGAAGAGCACCTCGATCGCTATAGCGGCAAACGAGATCTGGGGAGTTACCGCCTAGCATTGTGGGATATAGGGGAGCCTCGAGCCAGTGGAACTAGCTCTCGAGCTTTTAGAGTGGCAGTCGGAGCCGAGGTTCGGCTCCGAACCCATCCAGCAAGAATGAAGGCGAGATAGACAACTTAACATTTCTTGTTTATAGGTACAGGCGTGTGCCTCTGTCTAACAGTTATTTTTCTACTTTAGTTCTTTTGGGAAAAGTCAGGACTTGCACTGTTCAAGGCTCACACTTCTAAAAGGACAGCGCAAGTCTGCACATTATAAAAGAAAACTGTTATAGATCACAAAGGCGTTAACATCTTGAGGTTAGCCCAGCACTGATAAGGGGTCTGCAAGTCATTATTCTCTCACAAAGAGATTTATCTTCCAGTAGCTCTAATGTATCACTGAAAGTCTTAGTACTTTATGTATATCTGAAGATAATCTGAGATAAAAGGATTTAAATTGGCTGGGTTAATACCACTGCCACCAGCAGTACTTCAAGCAGCAAACCGGATACAGGTGCACCAAATCTGTTTTAGACACTGCACCCAGAGATGGCCACTAGTACAAATGCAGTTTGCACCTGGTAATTCAGTGAGCATAGAAAGGTCGCTGACGAGAACATCCGCTTCCGCACCTGTCCATAGTCCTAGACTCCTTGTTAGGAGGATGAACAGGCACTGAAGGATCAGCAAGCTCCTTCTTGGTGGCTGCAGCCACCACCATAGCATCAACAGAGATGCCTTTGGTCAAGAATTCTTTATCTTTGGGGGCAGTGATAAATTCTGATGGTCTCCTGGGGGTGGGTTCCACTGAGTCAGGAGCCGTCCAGACCTTCCTCGCCATCACTTCCATGAGGGGGTCAAAGGGAGGGGACACCCAGGAGGTGGAAGGGCGAGAGCCAAATGCCTCAAGATACACTGATTCATCCTCTGAAGGGTTGAGGGCTGGCCAATTCCCCCTCTGTTTTAAGATTTCGAGGATGTCTGCGAATGAGACATCTTCAGAGGGGAATGAGGGGAACCTTCAGATTCCTCTAAATCAGTGTCAGAGGTGACAGACTCAGGAGTCGATGTGCTTCCTCTTGCACTGCCTCTTCCTAGGGAGCTCTCCTACCGGGTCAGGAGAGGCCTCGAAGAGGAGGAGATCCCCACTGGGGATACTTGAGGAGCTGGCTCTCACGATCCGGGATGAGGGAGTGAGAAGAAATCACCGCAGGCACCGTGGAGGGAGGGGCAGATGGAGCCGACTGTGGGGTTGAACCAGGTTCCAACACGCTCCTCATGACCTCAAAGGCACCCCTGTCAGGCAGAGGCAGAGGTCTCTGCTCAGCTGAAAACCTCCCTCGGCACCGACAGTGATGGCTCCGAGGTCGATGTCGGAGCCGAACTCACCAGCGCCGAAGCACCGAGAGGGAGAGCGGGGTCGGACAAGGGTCCGATGCCACTCGCCTCGGAGCCGATGAGAGAAGTCCGCGCCGAGATTCTTCCAAAGAAGACATCGGAGCAGACGACGGCACCGAAGACAAAGGTATCGGTTCCGACACACCCACAGTCTCAGGTCCGAGCTGCCCCGGCTCCGAACTCAAGAGAGTCAGAGGAGGAACATTCTGAGTGACAGGATTAGCCATCGACTGTTGAGTCGGGCTCTGAAGCATCTGGGCCAGTGCCTAGGACTTAAGAAGTCGACTCACTACCCTCTGAAGGTCATGATCTGACAGTCTCGACGACCTAGAGGAGTGAGATCTATGGCTCCGTTCAGACAACAATGGAGATGCTCGTGCCGAATGAACGGAGCCGATAGATGGTGACCTGGACCTCTTTCTAGAAGTCGGTTCCGATAGCCTTATCGGAGCCGACTCAGCAGTGACTACCTCGGCTCCGGCCGGAGCCGAGGGAACAGTGGGAACATGTGTTCGAGAATCATCAGCTCCAGCCGGAGCCGATGTTCGAACAGGTTTCGAAGCCCCCGAAGACGACTCAGATACAGGAGCCGACGGTCTGGTAGGCTTGGAGGGTTTCCCCGAAGATTGAGTCGGGGGGACCCTCGGGCTTCAATAAGCCCCGTAAAATAAGCTTATTTTTTTCGCTCCTGCAGGACTCTAGGGCTGAAACCATGGCAAACAGCACATGAGTCCTGCAGGTGCAAAGGTCCCAGGCAGTATACACAAGAAGTGTAACCGTCTGTCAGAGACATCTTCTGACAGCACAAGTCACACTTCTTAAAGCCTGAGACCTTCGATTCTTTAGACATTTCTAAAGAAGATAGTGTAATCACTCACACTCACACACACACAGATTACACTAAATAAAATTAAACTAAATTAAACTAAATTAAACTAAATAATCCCTACAGAAAAACACAGTCACTCCAACTACTAGGAAGGGAGGGACAGGGCCTAAGGGCCTAAGGGAAGAACTCTTGAAAGTTCTTGGAAAAAGGGGGAGAATTTGCAAGGGAAAATTAAAGAAACTACCTAAATAAGTAAATAATATAGAAAAACTAACTTAAAGGGGGTCTGTCTTAGTTAACTTTGTTTTTAAAGTAACTAACCTGAAGAGCCGGTTGGAAGAGCACCTCGATCGCTATAGCGGCAAACGAGATCTGGGGAGTTACCGCCTAGCATTGTGGGATATAGGGGAGCCTCGAGCCAGTGGAACTAGCTCTCGAGCTTTTAGAGTGGCCGAGTCGGAGCCGAGGTTCGGCTCCGAACCCATCCAGCAAGAATGAAGGCGAGATAGACAACTTAACATTTCTTGTTTATAGGTACAGGCGTGTGCCTCTGTCTAACAGTTATTTTTCTACTTTAGTTCTTTTGGGAAAAGTCAGGACTTGCACTGTTCAAGGCTCACACTTCTAAAAGGACAGCGCAAGTCTGCACATTATAAAAGAAAACTGTTATAGATCACAAAGGCGTTAACATCTTGAGGTTAGCCCAGCACTGATAAGGGGTCTGCAAGTCATTATTCTCTCACAAAGAGATTTATCTTCCAGTAGCTCTAATGTATCACTGAAAGTCTTAGTACTTTATGTATATCTGAAGATAATCTGAGATAAAAAGGATTTAAATTGGCTGGGTTAATACCACTGCCACCAGCAGTACTTCAAGCAGCAAACCGGATACAGGTGCACCAAATCTGTTTTTAGACACTGCACCCAGAGATGGCCACTAGTACAAATGCAGTTTGCACCAGACTCTACCACTAGAAACTATGCTAGGACACCTCTTCATCTTTACAGGGAGTTTGTAGGATCTTACCTGCACTGAGCCAACAAGCAAAAGCCAGGTTTAACTGCAAATTATGACACCGGCGTGTATGTTGGGAAAGAAAGCATGGACATTTAGCAGCACTTGCTGTTTAATCCGCATGGTTCAAAAAGCGTATAGAAGGAAGCGTTTTAATTAGCACAGATAACATTGTAGTGTTGTCAGTCCTGACTTCTCCCCAAACCTCATTTCAGCTAGAGCCTAATTACAGTTGGACAAATACCAGCTATGATGCATTCACATGGACTTCATCAACTTCAACTGCTGACACAGGGGATAATGTCAATGCAGATGGCCCCTGAGGTACTGCCAAAAACAGCCCTGAGGTACTACCAAAAACAGCCCTGAGGTGCAGTGGTAGAGGCCCCTTTGCCCATTTTTAAACTACCCATACAATAATCTACAATATCCTCAATCCTCCCAAGTCCCATCTGGCATCTCTTTTAAGGATGACGAATCTATAAATATATCACTTTTTTTAAGCCTCGAGAGGATGGACTGAACTGCTTCTCAACTTTCTCCAAACCAACTTTCACTTCATGCACTGGTCAGACAGGTATATGTCATTACCTCACTTAACTACCGACACTCTGTCACTGTAATTAATAAGAGACAGTTATAATACCCAATTCAGAAAACAGTACGTTCAGCCAAAAGGGTAGGTATAGCTAATAAAGAATGCACTGGCCAAATGAAATTCATAAAAAAACACTCTGCTAGTATAAATCAGCTTGCTCTTAATGCATGCTGTTTATGCCAAACGACCTTTTCCCAATTCATTTAACTTAGCTGGCAACACAGATACAGGACAGCTAACTCCAGTGGTTCAGTGGTGCATATCAAAATATTCAGTGTACAAGGTTTCATCCCTGAATGCACAGCACATTTAGTCACTGCAATGCATTTTTGTAATCAAGAGGTAAAAAAAAAAAAGGTAAATAATAAAAATAAAACCCATTCACAGAGCGTCACCCACAACCCTGATATTTTGTAACTGTCAACACTGCTTGGGGTGTTACTTGGCTGAGGGAGAAGTGGCTTTCAACATAATTAAATGTGTATGTGAAAGGGCCATGCTCTACTCTGCAACCTGGAAACATTCCAACTTTTTTACAGCACTATATCCTGCCATTATAAGAATATGCGACCATCTCTAACTATATTTTAGGAATCAGCTTTACTATGCAAATTTAAAATCTCCTAAACCATGCAGATCAAAACTGCTAAAATACAAAACCAGTCTGTACATAATAACTTACACTGCAATACTAAGCATTTCGGCAAGGGAACAAAGTCCCTGTTATAATTCAAACATTGGGGGATGCACTGTTCACACATATCCTTTCTTTCAATTTTCCTACTTCGAGATCACAGTACCTAGAAGGATGAGGATATGCTGCACTATATTTACACAAAGTAGCACTTACTTTTGAGGGTGGGCAACCACAATAGAGGTGCATGGGAGCTTGTCCCCCTGCAAAAATGTATTTAATTTTTGTTATGTACCAATTCAATATTTTGCAGTCCTGCTACTGTATTTCTGGTCTGCTTTGATCCAAGTGAATTTCCACTGTAAACTGAAGCAAATCCAATTTAAACTGCCCTACATAAACATTAGTTAAGAACCTCAACTTAGCCAGATTAGCTGGTTCAGATGGAGCAAGTGTTAGCTTCTCTAACCCAAAGTTAAGATCCCAAGGAAGGGCCACCATTTTTCTTGGAGGCTTCTTATGCAGAACACCTTTCAAGAACATCTTATTTTGCTGGCACTGACAAGAAAATGTTTTCCATTTACCAATATATGATTTTCTGGTAGTAGGTTTTCTTGTCTCCATTAATACCTGCTGCACATCCTTAGTAAAGAGGTATCTAAAAGACCCAGGGCCTGTAGGCAGTCGACTTAAGTGGATTGATATCAGGGCGTATTAAACACCCCTTTTCTTGTGCGAGTAGATTTAGTCTCTGAGGAAGATTGTGGTAATTGCTCCTGGCTATTTCCAAGTGAATGTAGAATCATGTTTGCCTGACTTTGAAGGGAGTCACCACAATGCCCCTGGGGGATTCCTTCTTAATCTTTAGAAGTACCCTGGATATCAGTGGAAAGAAAAAGCATACAGGAACTTTCCTGTCAAATGAAAAGAAAATATATCCATCTTCCAGGCCTTCTCGCATGGAGTCCTGTGACAGAATCTTGCCAACCGAATGCTCAGACAGGAGGCAAGAGGTCTACTTTAGGAACTCCCCACAGATGGATCAAATCTTGGAAGACCCCCTGATCTACTTTCCATTCATGATGTTCTGCCCTGGCTCTGCTCAGATAGTCTGTTACACAGTTTTGCTCCGACAAAATGTATGATGCCTGCAGAGTGAGATTGTGATGAAAAGTTTTAGCCCAAGATAACATGACTAGTTTGCAAAGGTGTACAACATTGTTTCCCCTTGCTGCTTGATGTATCCCAGGATTGTGGTACTGTCTGTACAACTTGAAGATGTCCCAGGGACAAAGATGATTCAAGAAAGTGGAGTGCCTTGATCAGACAAGCATCACTTTTATATTTGAATCTGTCCTTGGTGTCCCACATACCTTACATATTTATTCTTTCTGAAACTGTTCCCCAAGCAAAGTCCGTGGTGCTTGTTGTGATTGACTGCTTTGGAACAGGGAAAAGAAAAGGAGAGATATGGATTTAAGAATATCTGTAGTTTCCAGAAAAAGATTTGTGATTTGAAAAAAAATAAACTATTTCAGATACCACTATCTCTTTGTCACTTGGGAGTCTTGCCAGGGGGATCATGAGAATCAGATACCATGAGACCCACAATCCTGAGATATTCCATCACAGTGACCAACATCTGAGTTGAAACCCTTGCAGAAAGATCTATATATAGATCAATTTTTTTTTCCTGTGGAAGAAAATCTCTCTGAATGGAGGTGTCTAGCTAACACACTAGAAACATAATCCTCTATGAAGGAGTCAAAACAGACTTTTGAATGCTCTTTTGGAATCCCAGTTAGCGTAAGAGATCTCTCACCCTGGCACTTTGAAAAAAAGATAAGCAAGTCTTCTAAACATGGAAAAATGGGGATACCTTGCATCCTGCATGAGCTACAAGTGGAGCTGGGCACTTGTGAACACTCTGTGCAGTGGACAGTCCAAAGGGTAAGGCAGAGAACTTGAACATGTGATCCAGAAACACAAAACCTAAAGAAACGTGTGAAGTCTGGATGAATAGGAATACGATAAAAATATTTTAAGCCTAGTGTTACCAGGAAACATAAAAGAGTTAACAAGTTGCGAAATGACATCATTTTGAACTGGAGTATTATCACAAACAGCTTTAGGAAAGAAAGTCACAGAACTGGTCCAAAATCATTTTCTTTCTTTCTTTTGCACTAAAACATCCTTGAATAAAAACCTTTCCACACATGGGAAGGAGGAACTGCTTCTATCATACCCTGGAGACAGCATGTGATGAAGGACGGGTGGAAATAAAATTCTGGTCTGGTGAATAAGGAATGATCCCATGGAAAGGAGGAATTTCCTCCCACTGCCATCTTTGAGGAATGATCTTCAGAACCCATGCGTCTGAATCAATCTGTTGCCAAACAGAAAAGTGGAGATTCTGACTTTCTGTAAGGAAGATGGGGCTGGCAGGGTGGGGGAAACAAGGTCCCATAAACAGTTATTCTAACTTGCTGGACTGTCCTTTGTTTTGGGATGTTGCACAATTCCTATCAGAACCTCCTTCCCTTTTCTTCTTAAAAACATCTGTTTATCAGCATTTTTCAAGAGTGTGTGTGTGTGTGTGTGTATGTGTGTGTGTGTGTGTACGTATATATATATATATATATATATATATATATATATGTATATATATATATATATATATATATATATATACACTATATATATATATATGCATACATATGTGTGTGTGTGTATATATATATATATATATATATATATATATATATATATATATATATATATATGTATAAATGTTTTTGTTTTTTTGTTTTTTTGCCAAAACTGCATGAGGGGTTAGAGAATCCCTTAGAAAATTTGAAAAAGGATGCCTGAACAATCTGAGATCCCCTGAATCAGCTTATCCCTTTCAACACACGTTTTGATCACTTCTGAAGCAGAAGGGACAAAAACTACATCTCAGTCCAAATGAGAATTTAAAATTTCATTATCAAGGAGGTTTTGAGAATGCAGCCAGGCAAACTACCTCAAAATCGTACCAGTGGCCATAGCCCTAGAAGTAGTATCCATTGAGTTATATGCATACACTACAAACAATGAGTAGTGACTTGTACAAGAGAACAAGCTGCAATTATTTGAAGCAGATTTTCCTCACAAGAAAAAAAAAAGCAGACAAAACATTCCTTATACTTCCACAATCAGTCACAACAAAAGTTTAACATATGAGCAAGAGAATTCAAAATTCTTAAAATCAAAGTGAAGACGTGCGTGCATACACTTGTTTCCCATATTTATCAATTTTCCCATCCTTATCAGAAAGCAATATTGGAATTAAATAAATCTTTAGCGGCAATACGACTGACTAAAGCTATAGCTGATGGGTCAGGTTTGGGAACAGTATATAAAAAGTTAAGCTTGAGGAATTTTATACATCCTATCTTCCTTTTTAGGTGCAGCTGGCTGACAATCACGAAAAGTGCAACAGTAACACACTCATCCTCCAAAGATGACAGAACTGGAGGAATTATTGAAGGTTCTGGAAATTCCTTCTGTAACAGTTATTTTCTGAGGGACTGAAAACCTTAGTGTTCTCCCATTGAAAACACTGGCATATTGCATACTGCAAGATAGATGACCCAGTCACTGCTAAAATTAGAATGCTAGACAAAAACAAAGAATAAATGTCCATATACTGGCATAAGAAACAAGGTGTATGGATCAAGGGAGCAGCTACTTCAGCAGTGATAAATCAGAACATGTACTGTGGTGGCAAGTACAACTTACACACAACTGTATTATGATCATTATATCTATCACTGTTGCCATAGCCTTGGCTAAATGGATACATTACCATAGATAACTATTTACCGTAGCTAACTACACTTGGGAGGTGGAAGGACAAGAGTCCAAGAGCCTCTGTAGAATTATCCTAGCAAAGCATCATGTGGACCTAAAGATGGAATCAAGCTTATAGTGTTATGCAAAATTACGTACAAAGGACCAACTAGCAGCTTCTAGACTCAAACCCTTTCTTCCAAAAAGCCATAGATGAAGACTGGGGGCCTTGATCCTGTTTGGAATAGTTTTCTAATTGTGAGTACAATAAAAGGTTAATAGTCAAACGACATTTTAAATAGCCACAAGAAATGAATAACTGAACTGAAGATCTGAAGTATTTAGTTATGCCATGATAGTACCCAAGCTGTCTGCA
The DNA here is from genome assembly GCF_019279795.1 of Protopterus annectens. Lineage (NCBI taxonomy): Eukaryota > Metazoa > Chordata > Ceratodontiformes > Protopteridae > Protopterus > Protopterus annectens. The sequence continues at coordinate 652,857,079 of NC_056746.1, forward strand.
GACATCCAAGGTACAGAGTACCCCTTTTCTCTCATTTTTAGCTTCAGGAAGGAAAAGAGGGAGATGGAGAGTTTGGCTTAAAGTAAACTCGGACACCACTTTTGGCATAAAAGAAGATTTAGTTCTCCAAGAAACCCTGTCACTATGGAAAATGAGAGAGCTGACTCACCATAACTGCTTGTAACTCAGATACACTTCTTCCAGTGGTCACGTCAATCAGTAAAGCTGTTTTCCATGTTAAGAACCTCAAGTCAACCAGGTTAGCTGGTTCAAATGGAGCAAGTGTCAGCTTCTCTGTCACAAAATTAAGATCCCAAGGAGGGCTATTGATGTGCTTGGAGGACTCTTATGCAAAACCCTTTTCAAGGGCATTTTGGCATGACACTGCACTGAGATAGGAGGATCCCTAAGCAGACATGCTGAAATAGCTGATACATGACCCTTGATAGAAGAATAAAAAAAGGCCATAGGACAGTATCTCACACAAATATTGTAAAACCAGAGAACAAGCCATGAATGAGTGCTGGTTATGTTGTTGGCACCAACTAGAAAACTTTTTCCATTTGCTAATGTATACGAGTATAGCAGCAGGCTTTTTTGCTTCCATTAGTACTTGATGCACATCCTCAGAAAAACAGGTGCCTAAAAGAAATTAAGACACAATCATCCAGGCAGTCAGTTGAAGACTGATGCTGGGGGCTTTATTAAATACCCCTGTTCTTATGTCCGTAGCTCCATTCTGTGAAGAAGCTTTTGGCAATTGCCCATGGCCATTTCCAAAAGAAGGCAGTACCATGGCTGCCTGGGTCAGAAGGGAGTCACCACAATGATCTTGAAGGATTCCTTCTGACTCTTCAAAAGTACTTTGGATATTTGTGGAAAGGGAAACAAGACCATTTCTTTCCAAAGAGAAGAAAAGGCATCAGTCTTCTAGGCCTTTTTGCATTGAGTACTGGAACAGAATTAAGCCAGCTGACTGTTCAGAGACAGGAGGCCAAAAGGTGGAACTCACCACAGATGGATCAAATCTTGGAAGACCCCAAGATCTAGTTTCTATTTATGAGAGTCTGCGCTAGTCCTGCCCAGCTTGTCTGCCACACAGTTTTGAACTGAAAGAATGTAGGATGCCTGTACAGTGAGACTGTACTATGAAGCTGTATCCCAAGCTAACATGGCAAGTCAGCAAAATGGCTAATGACCTGGTTCCCCCTTGCCTGTTGATCACTGTGGTGTTGTCTACAACCAGTTGAAGATTTCCCAGGAGCCAAAGATGGTTCAGAGAGTACATGCATCTGTTCTTAGTCTCCCATATCCCACACATTTATCCCTCCTGAAACTGCTCCCCAACCAAAGGCCGAAGAGTCTGTGATGACTTTGGAGCAGGCGGGAGAAGGGGAGACCTGAATTTAAAGGACATCTGCAGTCTCCACCAAAAGACTTCACTTTTGACAAACCCCGGCACTGGGATTTGAAAAGATAAAGGGATGCTCAGACCAGACAGATTTCAGATACTGCTGTATTTTTCTCACGTTGAGTCTTGTGAGGGTTATCATGAGAATCACAATGTCATGAGACCCAAAATCCTTAGATATTCCCCCACAGAGAATGAAGTCCAAATGGAGAACCTTAGAGAGAGATCTAAATACAGATTTAGATTTTCCTGTGGAAGAAAAGCTCATTGAATGGATATGTCTAGATGACATCCCAGGAACACAGTCCTGCGTGTGGAGGAGTCAAGAAAGACTTTTGAACATTCTCTTGGAATCTCAGCATGAGTAAAAGATATCTCACCTAAACAGAGTTTCCTGACACATGGAAAAAGACACACGGAAAAATAAACAAGTCATCTAAATATGAAAAAGGGTGATATTCTGTAGCCTGCAATGAGCCACTTACTGGAACTCTGTGAAAGTTGCTGGTGCAGTGGACAAGACAAAGGGTAAGGCAGAGAACTGATTGGGTTGTGTGAGTCTGGAACACATCAAGAAACTTCTGAAGTCTAGATAAACAGGAATGTGATACCAGGAAACTTGAAAGAAAAAAAAGAGATAACAGGTTGTGAAGTGACATTACTTTGAATTTGGGCACCATCACAAACTGGTTTAGAAAAGAAAAATCCAGAACTGGTCTCCAAACATATTGTTTTCTTTGGCACTAGCAACATCTTTGAATAAAAAAATCCTTCCTCACCTGAGAAGTGGGAACTGGTTCTATCACACCTTAGGACAGCATGTGATAAAGAACAGGAGGAAATAAAATAGTCTGATCTGGAAAATGATTAATGACCTCTTGGAAAGGAGGAATTTCCTCCCTCCACCAACTGTAGCCTTCATGAATGATTCAGAACCCAAAAATGGAGATTCAGACTTTCTGGAAGAAAGAAGGAGCCAGGGTGGGAAGAGGTCACAAGATCTCTTGTATAGTCAGACTTGTTGGACTGCCCTTGGTTTTGGGAGGTTAGAGATGTCATTTTGGAACCCTCTTGCCATTTATTCTTAATCATCGGTGTACCTGAATTTTATTGAGACAGTTTATTCCTGTTTTTTGTCAAAATTAGATGAGGAGATAGAAAATCTCTTGGGCACATTTGGAAAAAGGAGGGCTGAAAAAATCTTGGGAGATTCCCTGGAACAGCCTGTACTTTTCATCATGCTTTTTCATCACCTCTGCAGCAAAGGGGCCAAACACTAAATCTTAATCCAAGGGAGAATTTAAAATCTCATTTTTGTCATCATTTGGGAGGTTCTGAGAATGAAACCATGCAGACCTCCTCAAAACAGTCCCAGTGGCCATAGCCCTGTAAGAAGTATCAACAGAGTCATACACACAATGCAAACTGAGCAGTGACCTGTACAGTAGAGGAAATTACATTGTTTAAAGTATATTTTCCTCACAAGAGGCAGCTGCAGATAAAACAGTCCTCATAGTTTCACAATCTGTCATAAAAAATAGGAGCCTGACAATTCAAAATTCTGTAATTTGCAATGCAACTTTAAAGCTGTATATACCTATTTAAAGTTGCATTACAGTGCCTTTCTGTTTACCCTGCTACTCATTTTTCCCATTCTTTGTGTCTGCCCCACTGCAGCATTAAGATAAGTGTCTGAAATCCTAACCACCTGACTTGAGCTCCAGTTCGACTTTTTCCCCAACCCTCTCACCCTTTTCTTGCTGTGCTTTTAAAAGGCCTTATGTCCCTTATGGTAATCTGACTTCCCAAGTGCCTCCTTCCCCTCTTTCATCTCTATTGTCTGTTGCATAACTTATTTAATTACTTCCTCACCCATTGTTTTTCGTAAATCCTTAATACTAAGTGCCTACCCAGCAAACTAGTATTGTACATGAGTAAACCATACTACAAACTATCTGCTACTCATTTTTGCAGAACTCCCATTTACATGGCACTCTAGCCACACTCTGAGGTGGTCCTAAGTTAATCCTGCTTCATCCATAGCAAATGAGAGATTTGACTGTTTTGCTTAATTTGTTGATTTGCCCTTTAAATCGGTGTAAAGGTTCCCAATACTTGAAATTCCCTTGTCAAAGCAGTTTGCATTTTATTGTAGCATTACACTAGCAAGTAATCGTTCTTGGTGTTATTACAGCAAGAGATTAGCAGTACCCTGTAAAGACACAAACACCCACAAAGTAAACTGTATCTATAAAACTTCATTAAGAACTGAAACCTATAAATTAGTGTGGCTAAAAGAAAGCCATTGTCTTTGGACAAGCTTAGAGCAGCTAGTTTGCAAATTAAACAGCAATACTATCAAATGTTAGTACAATCTAACCTAGTGTACTGCCAAACCCGAGACCACCCAAGGAGACCTCTGTATAACCCAGTCCACGACCTACAGGAGCCCACCCAAATACAAGTCTGGACAACACGGATATGCAATTTCCAGGAGTCTCCACAGCTAGCTTGGTATATTAGATATGGGCATCGTGAGAGTAGCAATTGTCTCGTGTTAAGACAGACAACCATTTAATCCTTAAAAAAAAAAAAACACCAGCAAACACAGTACGAGAAAGAAGCATGTACACAGTATGTGAAAGAAGCATGTACACAATTTCACTAGAGACAAACATTTTGCATACAAAGTTGTCAAGCACACACACACACACACACACACTCACTTTACCTTTACAATGTCGCAAATAACATGTGCGACTCATCATATATCCGGCTCTAAGGTTGGAAACTGCACTTTCGAATTCTGAAAACACCAAAAGTGCAAAAAAAAATGAATTTGACATTCTGGGAATGTCGAATGTTTTCGAAACACCCGACATTTCCGGGTGTCTCCAAACACCGTTATGCAGGGGACAAGCCCCCCATACCCCCTGCTAATTTAATATACTAACTCCAAGATTGCACTACAGTGAGGGAAGGATTACATGTTCCAGTCCCCACTGTAGTGCAATCTCCACTCAGAATGCTGAATCCACATGAGTGAATGCACACTGGCATTCAATCTCTTGTGATTTCGGCAATTCATAGTTCGTTATTACAAACTTTTGAAATCGTACTTTCACACATCTGGCCATCACAGATGTGCACTTCAACCTTATGAAGGTAAACACACACACACACACACACACACACACACACACACACACACACACACACACACACACACACACACACACACACACACACACCTATTCTGAGGCACTTAAAAGCAGTCTTCTCAAACCTCAACAACCTCCTAAGACTATAAATTGTAACATATCCTCAGCGATATCTAAAGTACTCAACAAAAGCAACAAATACCAAACATACTTCTACATCCAGTGGGGCCCCAAAAGCAAAGCCCATAAGGCAGGCCAACACATTACCCAGGACTCTTGTCACAGGGGACTCCCATTATATGAAACACAGATGTCCCACTCACCAGACTAAGCAAGGGGAAGATAATAGTTAGCTACTTATCGGGAGCCAGGATCATCCAAGTCATGCAACCCACTCAAGTCACTACACCATAGGTACCGGAACGATTCCATCACAGACCATATGGATATTAACAACCAGAGTCACTACACTATGGGTACCAGTATGATTCTATCAAAGACCATATGGACATTAACGACCAGAGACATACTTCCCTAGACTATATGAAGAGAGACATTGTTGAAAACATACACTGCCTCATACTTACAGGCACAATGACTCCTGGACTTTAACACAAATATCCTTGACCAGATAGTGCACACCCATCTGAGGTTCAAACATACTGGACCAGTACTCACTAATATGGAAGAGACTGCAGACCCCCCCACCCCCACCCCCATCATATTCTCACTGGTGAGGTCAGACCACAAAGCTGTCTCCTTCAAAAATGTCAACACAGTAATCTCAGCAAATCCTGCAACAGTCAGGAACTATTTCAAAGCAAACTACACTCTATTAAGCGATATGGGCATTGACTTTTGATAAACTACCATCCCAAAGTTCACAACAACCTATGTGGATTTGTTCACAGAGACCCTGTCCAACCATGAAGATGGCTGTATAGAGGCTGCTGTACCTACCAAAAGTAAGCCCAAAACAAATGTTTTGTTAAAAAAAAAAACACACTGGTGGAATGCTAATTTTAATAGGGATAGGGTATATAAAAAAAAGAAACAAGTTACTGATAAAAATCAGGAAGTTCAACTCACACAGTGATAAGAGCCCTCTAGTTAATCCTCTTAGTTCCTGCTCAGTTCAAGTCCAAGAAGGCCAATTATCAATTATGAGGTCAAGAGACAACCACAAGACCTTCTACACCTATGTCCAAAACCGCAGCACACAGTGTACCAAACTGGCGGTCAATGGTGCCACTTTCACTGATGAGCACAACATATCAAATTTGCTGACCGACAAATTCAGCTCAAACTTCACCCCCCACTCCCCCCACCTCCTTCCTTGAAATACCTACTGGTATACACCACCAACTATTAACAGGGAGCAGGTCCTGGCAGTGCTCGCTAAGTCCAAACACAGCCTCAATAAGCCCTGGCAGTATCCTGGGATGCCTCCTAAACAGCTAGAAAGATGATCTATCAGGACTACTTGAGTCACTTTTCAAGTACAGCCTCAAAACATGTTCCACGAGAGTGGAGTACTGCAATGGTTATCCCACTTCACAAGGTGGACCATCAGCCAACCCCAGTAACTGAAGACCTATTATTCTGACTCGTTTAATATGCAAAGCCATGGAATGAATTATGGAAATGAACAAAAGACATAGGTAACCTTCAGACACTGGACCCAACCCAGTATGGCTTTGTCAAGGGAAGATCATGCCTACTAAACCTGATGGACATCTTTGAGAGGATCACCAAGGCAACTGATGAAGGGGACAGTGCATAAACTCTACATGGACCTAGCTAAGGCATTCAGTACAATACCCTACTTGTGTATAATTGAGAAACTCACAGAACTGGGCATAAATCTCTACATAACTCGATGGATTCCCAATTGGCTCACAGACAGACCCAGAAGTCAGGATTGGTGATAACACCTCCACTAAGAGACTGGTCACCAGTGGGGTACCTCACGGGTCTGTGCTGCGACCACTCCTACTTGGCATCTACTTCTCAGAGGTAAAGTCTAATATCAAGGGGCTTTGACTGACCAAGTTGGCAGATGACTATAAATCTGAAGCTCTCCTAGATTTCTCCTATGAAAAAAAACTCTTACAAGAGAGTCTAACACACATAAATAACTGGTGCAAATCGTTGGCTAAAACTGAATGCCAAGAAATGCATTATAGTGTCTTTTGGAAAAACTAACACCCAGGCTAATTACTCCATTGATAAGGCACCCCTAAGAGTTTACCCAGTAGTCAGGGATCTAGGAACATATGTAGACAGTAATCTGGCCTTTGACCATCATGTGGTCAAGGTAGTAAGAAAATCATTGCGTCATCCAACTTAAGTAAAGACATGGCATCCAGGTCCATGGAAGCCATAGCGCCACTTTACTTAGCCCTTATCAAACAAATCTAGTATAATGCCCCCTTCGGTATATACCCGACCTAAGATATGCAACAGTTGGGAATGCCCAAAAAGGTTTCTTACCAAAAGAATCCTGGGTTTAAACAATGTCCTACACAGATTGCCTTAAAGTCCTATCTCTATACTCTGTGTCCTACAATTTACTAACAGGCAATCTATGCTTGGCATATAAGGCATCCTCAGATTCAGCTCTGGATGAACCTTTTACACATCCACAAAATGAACAGCATCAGAACCACTAGATACAAGGATTTTAAATAAGCCATGTTGACGAGGCAGATGTGTGTTTCAGAAGATCCCCATACTCTGGAACAGGCTCTCCTTCCATTTGAAGCAGAGTCCATCCTTAACCGTACTTAAACGTAACCTTGACCAATGGATGAGAAATTGGAAATTCACCCCAGGTCTGGCCCCCATGTCTCTGAAAGACAGAGGCAGACAGCGATGGACAAACCAAAATAGCCCCCACATAACCTCGAGAAACTTCCTAACATACCCCCTCCTAATAAATGCCCATGATACACACTGACACAAATGAGTTGGATTGCACAGCTAGGCTTACAAAGGCCCTGGTGGTCATTAAAATAGTATACAACTATGAAGTTATGAACTCTGATTTCACAGTTGCAGAAGTATAATACCCATCCATAATTTTCCCCATCCTTATCAGAAAGGGTCTGAGTGGAATTAACTAAGTGCTTAGCAGCAGGTTTGGGTGTATAAAAATGTCAAGGCCTGAAGAACTTTACATCCTATCTGCCTTTTTAGGGGCAGCTGACTGAATATCAGGAAAACTGCAGGATGTAACACCCATTTTCTAAATCAGAAAGAACAGGAGAAATGGATGTAGGTTCTGGAAAATCCTCTGTAACAACTCAGTATTTTCTGAGGGACTGAAAAAGCTTAGCATTCTCCCAATACAAAACACTGGCACATTCTAGCAGAAAGAGAAACCCTCACAGGGAAAATCAGTAACTGAGCTCTGCTACGAGTCTGAATCAGAAATTTGAGGGGAAAAATGACTGTATCCATCACTGAATCTTCCTGCTCAGATTCAGAAACCTGAATCGATTTAGGAAAAGAGGTATCCCTCTTTCTTTTACCAGAAACCACTTTACAAGAAGGATAAACAGCCTGAACTACACCCTAAGCCAGACCCAGTAAACTACTCTTAAACAAAGGAATTTGAGATGAAACAGAGATGCTTGGTGATCATTTTCCTTTTGACAGAAAAAATGGGGCCAGCCATGTTATAATGGTAGAAACTGCTTTCCCAGGGATGAGCACAGCATTCTGACACAGCAGGGAAAGGTTCCCTGTCCCCTCTCCCAGGACCAAGTGGTTCTCCCTTGCTCAGTGAGGGTAGCCACAAAGGACATGACTAACTCCTGGTCCATATTAGCTGTAGGTGTCTACACCAGAGGGATCCGGGGTAAGAGAGAAGTAGTCTGAGGCACAACAAATGGCCACACCAGAGTCCCTCACCTGCGGTGGAGGCAAATTGCTACCCTGCTGTAGTGACAATGGCTGTTTGCTTATTTTTTTTTCTTTTTTGTGGCTGGAAGAAGGGCCAGCCATGAGACTGGTAGTCTGTGCCTTGATCAGGCTGAAAATGGTGCTTCTTTCCCAGGAAGACAAGCAGCAATTGCCAGTAACACTACCAGTCCTCAAAAGTTACCTTTGTGACAGAAGAAAACACAGTAAAAAGCATGTTTAAAACAGTATGTCAGTTCCATAAAATAAAAAAAAAAATTTCTCCACAGAAAAAATCTTTTCCAAGTACTTCACACTACTTTTAAACTGACAGTGAAAACGACTGCTCCCTTTAAGTATGTTACAGTCCCGAGAAAGTCCATTAAAATAAAACACTCCTAGCTTTAAAATAACTTTCCTCATGAGGAAAATAATAAAAAAAAATCAACAAAACTAAGAAAATGGAAGCTTTTTCCCCAAAAGGAATGCACAAGCTGATTGTCGATCCTTCAACACCTCACAGAAGTCTACTCTTCAATAAAGCTCTGAAGTGCTTCACTCCCAAACTTGTCTTCCGGGCAGCGCACTGCTTGAAAGTGTGGGTGCATGGAAGGTGCCCTGAAGCTTTGGAAGCTTGCCAGCTGTTATATCCTTGTCAACTCATGCAGGTAAGGCTACTGCAGCAATGATTGATATGATGAACATCTACATAGACACCACCACTTCCATTCCAAGAGTCCTCTAATTTCTAACTCTGGAGGTTCCCATCATTACATAACCTGCAACTTTCACCTGGACTTAAAGGTGATTGCCGTGCAACCACTAAGCTGAATAGACACAACATATTATTCCTCTTAGCCCATGTAATGAGCATAAATAGCCTCTCTTGCCTTCAATGTTTCACAGCGTATCGCAAAACTTGTTATCAGCATTTTGTTTGTGTCTTTCGGCTTTTCCCGGTTAGGGGTCGCCACAGCGGAACTCCGGTCCGCTAATGATTGGCAGTAGATTTTTACGTGCTGGCTTGCCGGGCCTAACGCACAACCTTCAACGAAGGAACGCCCATTCACGCATGTCGACACACAGAAGACGCTCTAACTGAGAATCGAACGGACAACGTCTAACTGTGAGGCGACACCGCTACCGCAGCACCACCACCGCTTGTTATCAGCATACACTTGTTAAATACAGTACGTCCCTCTACAGGTTAACCAGCAGAAAGTGGTACTAGAAAATGTTACTTAAATCTGAAATTAGGGATTACAGTCTGGCATTTCCACTAATCAACAGATTTCTCAACCTTCCACTGTAATTATATCAAAATTCACATTCATTAAGTTACAGTACAGGGCATAGCAGAGAGGAGGGTTTTTAATGGGTCATCAATCATAACTAGCTTAAGTGTTAGAGACCTGGATATCAAGAAATTCACCTCAACAGCAAAGCTCAAGAGGTGAATTGTGATGTCCATGTCAAGAACACAAACTGGATTATGATCACAGAGACCTGATCATAATTCTTTGTAGTGCATGGAGCCTTACCTGCTCTCGTGTACTATAGAAAAAAAATTGTAGCAGTTCTACATGTTTTATAGTTTTGAAAGCTGTAATAAACTTGGGTGCTGCAACACAGTGACCACTAGAACCCTCTACAGATCTTTTTCAGAAGGCTGAATAAAGTTGAACAAAAAGTGTTTAACACATTTTAAACCTCTTTGTGCTTTCTGTAGCCCTTCTGTGATTCATGCATGAGACTAGAGCTTAATAGCACTGAGTTTTTGCTTGTTACGCACACTTCCAATGTCAGAAAAGTGCTTAACAAGCCTCCCTTTTCCCTAGTCATTACGGTACTCTACGCACTACAACCATTTTATAGTATACTGAAAGACCTTGGGAACTCTTCTTCCACATTCTAGTACCTGAAGAGCATTTTGTCAAAGGAGTACCAGAAAAAATGTGGATAACTGCAACCCTATTACAAAATATAGCAGTGGCAGGGAAAGTCAGGAACCAAATCCAGAATGGGTGTTGCTCTAGCAGGCAATTCTCTCCAAAACAGCAACCAACATTAATTTATGGTAAGAAGGAGCTTTCAGTCAAACCTGATCCATCTGTTTAATGGAGTTAAAAGTGATCTTGGTAGGCAAGTACCAGTGAATGTGTAGATGGCAAGCTAAAAAAGATTGGGTAAGATTACGAATGCGAAACTTGAGTGTTCCATAAAGGTAGGGACACAAGTTGTCATGGTTGTGATGATGTCAAGAATAAGGAAAATGGCTACTGAATACTGCAAGGGGCAGTTCTAGATTCAGTGCTCTTTCAATCTGTTTCAAACATCCAAGTGACCAAATAAAATGGATCAGCTTCTTTGCTGATGGTACAAAGAAAGGTGCCACAGTGGGAAACAAAATGGAAAGGTTGACCAAATAGGCAGAAAGTTAATTGCTGTGCTTCACAGCAAAAAAAAAATGTGAACCACTGCACCAGGCAACAATAATCTTGCTATAAAGTGTCATCAGGGGAAGTGAAACTGATAGCAACAGAAAGCAGGAAAAGAATCAGGATGTTGACATCACACTTCCACTTGACCACCAGGGGTATACAGACTGTTTCGTGGCTGCTGAAAACAGAATCCTGGGTAAGTATTCACAGGAGGATAAATGCCTGAAGCATAGAGGACACATTTTCATTTCACTGGGCCTTGGTCAGGACACACCTTGGAGAGCCTTATGTTTTTCTGGAAGCCATTCATGTAAAGGGAGACCAATCTACTGGACAGAGTTTAGATGAATGCCACTAGAAAGATAAATGGAATTGAGAGTTTAAGGTACAACCACAGAACAGAGACTCTGAAGTTCTTAACATCATCCTGAACAAGGACAGTGGAAAGAATGGGCACATAAAGCAAGCTGTAAGGATTAACTACTGCCATGACCTTCAAAGTACTCTTTCAGGCCAGCTCCATGGTATTCAGGGCTAAAGCCCTGATGGTGATGTATGTGGCTCTAACCTGTTTAAGGACTCAAGCACCAGCCTGTATGAGATAACAGGGGAGGATGGAAAAGAGGAGCCACTGCCAACACACCCATCCTGGAGAGAGAGGTGGCTCAGGGGTCAACACCCAAGTACACTTAGCAAGAGCAGTGTGCATTTCATTGTGGATTATGAGCCTGTCAGTGCATCCTGCCAATGTGCATATGGGTCTACTTCTGTGAGCATGTGGAGGCAAGCTCCTGGAGGCCTGGGGCAGCTGTAGAACTATTAGGAGGGTGGAGGTGCTCCTAGTGGGAGGGTAGGCTGCCCCACCAGACCTGGTAGTTCACTCTTACTGACTCTCATTTTAGGGGAACAGCAGGCAAATGAGGCAGCCTCATCAGGAATGAATGAATTATAGGACTCTTGCCTAGCAATAGGATGTCTGACACTTACCCCTGATGGAACAAATGGGCTAATTGTGAAAACGTTGAGGAGTCATCAGGCAGATACAGTTACGAAGAAAAGGAGTCCCTCACAGAGAAGGTTGTGAGCTCATGGAATAGACTGAAAAAATGAGTGGTGGACAGGAATTTCACAGAGGCATTCAACTGGATAGAGATGAGATGGAGAAAGGAAAGGAAGGGACTGAGGGAAGGAAGAATGTGAAATGCACTTAAACAGCAGACTAAATAGGCTTCTTTTCTCTTTCAGATATACAGCAAATATAATAATCCCTCTGCAGCAAAAGTGCTACATACCTGCTTGGCAGGGGATTAGGTCACACCTATGAAAAACATGAAAAAAAATAGCTGCAGCCAAGGCTGTACATAGAGGCATTTCCATTTTCTTGGTACACATTTGTTCAGTGCAGGAACAAATGCAACTAATTTGTTCTGCATACTTGAGCACCAATTTTTGAGATCAACGGGTACATACATATGGCAACAGTCTCTTTTTAGAAATCCCTTTAAGCACAGATAGTTTTAGTCACCAGAGACCCCTGTGGCTGATGGGGGCCCGCTGGTCCTGGGGGTGGGGGCAAGTTAAGTTATTCTTTTGCTTTGCTACAAATTTGTCAAATCAACAAAAGCTAGTACCGTAATCTTGTGTACATAAACAAGGGGAGTAATAACTTATAGGATGAAGAATCCGAAGAACTGGTACCATTTCTTTAAAATTCAAAAATCTCTCCAGCTGTAGTGACAGAGTTTTAGCAATCAACAGGCTTCACAATTTCATTAAATGTTTTGCCACTGCCATGGTGCTCTTGACTTAGTTGAATCCTGCTGGCAAACATATTTTCCACTAAAACTAACATCATAGCTTTCATTAGGCTCCAGTGAAATGCTGTGGAGGGCTCCCTAAACATGCTCTCAGCACTTACCTGGGATTTTATAAGCAGGGAGTTTTGTGGGCAGAACACCAAGCACTATAACTCTCATTTTTGCTCTGAATTCTGGGCAAAGCTAAAAATAATGGCAGAATATTTATTTATATATTTATTACATTTGATAAGCGGGTCGGGTGGACTGGTCCTCAGTCCATATTTAGCCATGATCTGGGTCCATAGGGCAATAGCTATAGCTAGAAAAAGAACAGTGGAACACATCAGATTATAAACAAATGCAAATTCAAATAGGTTACAAAATATATACAGAAATTTAGATATTCACATTCCCAAATACAACATGAAACCACTCTATATACAATATTTACAATATGTACAAGTAGAAAGCTATTTTACATCATATGCTAGCAGATGGAGAAAGAATGGTAGCATTTTTATTTATGCATTATACTAGGATTTGAACAAAATTTTAGGAGGGACTTTACTTACTATGATAGCTGGTAGCCCTTGACTTAGTTTCCTACCTGCTTGAATAAATGCTCAAAATCAAGAACACTTAGTAAATATTACTCTAATTCACTTAAACAGTTAAAAATAATACGTTGTGCATCAATTTACATTTTCTGAACAATAAGAAGTGTCATTAATGACTGTAACCCTGAGTGATTATTAGCAAATCAACAGTTTTGCAAAGGACAGGGCAAAAATATGAGGCAAAATTCAGGGGCATTCTGTGAAACCAGGGACAGTGACAGGTATACATTACATAAGCAATAATGCCTGACAGGGTTTGAGTTACTCTGTAATAACACCCACTCAGGGGTGTTATGAGGCCCAATGACATTTTATACTGCCAAAGCAGCAGAAGCACTGCTTACGGAGTGCAAAATAATCACAGCTGTTAGGTTTTTCTGTCCAAGATCCACTGCAGCTTGATATGCTGCCATGAAGTGGCAGACTTGTTTTTCAGAGGGCCATTACTTGTATATTAACACGCTGCTGAAGAACGTTCTCCCATCAGGGTGCAATCTACGGATCGCCCTTTCTTTAATCCTCAATAAGGTGAGCAAACGTGAGTTACCGGTGGTATTGTTTGATGACTGCTAAAAAAGTCATCGATTTGTTGTGGCAACACTAGTGTTACACTGTATATTGCTATTTATTTGGAATTAGTGGAAAATTAGTATTGCTGAGGCTTATGCTTGTGCATGGGAGTTTAGTGCAAGAGTACCAATATGGCCAAAATTAAAATACCATTTTGCGTATATGTGTGTGTGTGTGTGGGGGGGGGGGGGGGGTATTGCAGTGTACTTAAGAGTAACAACTTGTCCATAATTTCTTTCACTTTCCACAACGAAGACCTTACACATCATATGAGGCTATTTTTGGTTGTTTGGGAGAAGCAGGATATGCGTGAAAGCAACATTCCACTGGGATAGGGTCACAGTCAGTATCATTGCCATGCAACAGTGCTTCACTTAGCTTAGTTCTTTGCCTTACTTTTGTGTGTGTAATGCCTGCATTTACCAATGCGTTCAAATTTCCACATGACCCATTTCACTTAAGGTTAGACCTGTACATACGGCTGTTGCCATGTAAAATCACTGCAACTAAATGCCAGGTATTGTGAATGTTAAGAACATTGTAAGTACAGCTCAATCTGTGTGTAATACTCCTAAAATTTTGTTGCATGAAGTAACAGGTTAATTAGGAGGGGTTGTACCAACAGGGTGATACTAACACTGAAGTTTCCAGGAGACCACAAGTTAGCATTTTGAGGTCCCCAAACAAATGTTAACACTGGACATTAAGTGTCTGTGTTATACTCTTAAAAAAAAAAAAAGGCTTCAGATACTCCCCATGTGCTGTTATATAAAATTCTTTAAAAGTAAGGACACGAGAGTAGCAAGATTACACATTTTCTAATGAGGCACAAACAAATTCAACATAGGTTTCCGGCAAGCCAGCTTCAAAAAGCCACCCGGCCAACCCATCTCTGCCTTGACTCATTATGTCAGAGCATTTCTACCTTGATGGAAACCTGAAATATAATCATTCAAAATATACATTTCTCTAATTGTGGAATCATCCACTGTTGCTGTGCATTTTTGTGTTACATATTATTACTCCTAATTGTGGAATCATCCATTGTTGCCATACTTTTTTTGTTACATATTATTACTTCTGTTTTTGAGATGTACAGCTTACAGCCTCTCCGCTCTGCTTTTCTAGAAGCTGTAGAAAACAGATGGATTAGAATAATACCAAAGCCAAACCCACTTTGCACAAACAAGTCATGCAAAAATATATGCTGGGCAGGCACTGAAAACAGACCACTGCAAACCTAGGAGTCATGATGTAATAATACCATAAGCCAAGGGTAAACAGCAATTTTTTTTTAATATGTGCACTTCGTTAGGTGTGCACTGAACATACTTTATGTACCATTTTGCACCCTTTACAAAAATCAGACTACATAGCTTTCTAGGTAAATTTCAGAAATATGTTTTATAATAAAACACTCATTCGCAAGTTTTTCTTTAAGGAAAAAAATCTAGCTTACCACAGTTATTTCGGAAGCGTATTATATATTATGCACACACTATATGTGTGTGTGTGTGTGCGCATACATTTTTATATATATATATATATATATATATATATATATATATATATATATATATATATATTTACACATACACACACACTAATTTACTGTATACAGACACATTCTATGTACGTAGATAGGCATCCTTCAATCCCAAAAGATTATGGGTTAGCACCTCTATTTGACTGATTCAGCAGAGACTTCTGTGGCTGTGCAATGCATCCCAGGAGTGGCGGTCTGAGAGCTATTTTATCCTGTGCTCTCCTTGACAAGGTGGTTTCATACATAGTGACAGCTTCCTTCACTTCCCGTTTCCAGGCAATTTTGTCTGAGATGAGAGAATACCAGGTGTTCCCACTGATGGAGAGAGTATCCAGGTCATGCTTGCACATGTCCTTGTAGCGAAAATTGGGTCACCTTTTTGCCTCTTTTGAAACTCCAGCTCTCTAAAAATTAGGTCTTTTGGTATATGGCCATCCATCATGTGTGAGACATGCCCCGACCAGCACACAAGTCTCTGTTTCAGTAGGATGAACATGGAGGTGGTGTCTGTCCTCTCAAGCATTGTGTTGCTGCAGATCTTGTCCTGCCATAACATCCGAAATATGCACCAATTTGGCAGCGCATACATAATTCATCGAACCGCTGTTCCTGTTTTGAGCATAGAGTCCATGTTTCATTGGCATATAGCAATGTGCTCTAAACACAGACTGTGTTAACCTGCACCTTGGTGCGTACAGTGAGTTTATTACTAAGCCCATGCTCTCTTTGTCAGCCTGGAACACATTGTGGTGGCTTTTCCAATGCACTTGTTGATCTCACTATCAAGCAACAAGCTGTCAGAAATTGTAGAGCTTAGGTATATGAACTCATGGGCAACCTTCAGCTTGAAGACACTCACCCTGATTGATGGCTCATTGCCCACATTTTGGCTCATCACCTAGGTCTTCTTTAAAATGATTGTGAGGCCCAATGCCATACATGCATCCACAAAATGAGTTATGAATTACTGAAGTTCTTGCTGAGTGTGAGCCACAACAGATGCATTATCAGAGAACAGTAACTGCCTTAGACGCTTCCTAAGCACAGAGTTGGAGCCAGTACACACCCTTGTTTTACTCCACTGAGAATCTCTAAAGGTTTGGATATGGATCCATCATACATGATGGTACCCTTCATAACTTCACAGAAGGCCCTGATAAAGCTAAGCAGTATTGGAGAACATCTGATCTTTGCCAGAATCGCAAACCAACCTTTACTACTGACTAAGTTGAATGCCTTGGTGAGATAAACAGAAAGCAATATACAGAAGTTTGTTCTATTTCCTGCACTTTTCTTGTAGTTTCCCAACACAGAAAGCCATGTCTACAGTAGACCATCCAGCTATGAATACACACTGAGAATCAGGGTAAACTTCTCAACAACGTGGAGCCTCTTCTGAGCAACACATGCAAACAGCTTCTTCACAGTACACAGAAGACAGATACCACAATAGTTGTTGCAATCACTTTTGTCACCCTTTTTCTTACTGATAGTAACTATGTTAGCATCCATCATATCTTACAGTACCACTGCCTTCTCTCCATCATTGGCAAAGTACTGCTTGCAGCTCTGAGATTAGGATACCATTGGCACATTTAAGGATTTCTGATGGAATACCATCTTTCATGAGGGCTTTTACAGAGCAGAGTGTTTTAAGTGCATTATTGCAATTCTCCAAGATGGGCTTAGCATAGACTTCAGGGCTCTCTCAGTAACTATGGTCTAACTATGGTCTCCCTGGCATACAGATGCAAGTAGTATTCCACCCAGTAAGCCATCTGCTTGGTTCTGTCCTTCAGGATCTCATTTGTGGCCATCTTAAGTGGGGTGATAATCCATTGTAATGGAACGATGGCTTGTTTGATCCCACTGTACATTCCTCGCATGTTACCAATGTCACCGGCCTGTTGAATCTTGAAGCAAAGTTGGAGCCAATAATCATTTGCACACCACTGAGCTACCTGCTGCACTTGTCTCCAAGAACACCGGATTTCCTGCAAGTTCTCCTCATTGGGCGAGAACCTATATGCAGCTAGTGCCGGTCTCTTCTTCTCAATCAGGAGTGTCAACACTTCAGTGTGGGTTTCAAACCAATCAGCACACTTGACTGTCTTCTTTCCAAAGATAGATATTGCAGTGTTACAGATAGCATCCATAGTTTTTACCATCTCTTGCTGGTGTCAGTGTCATCTAGGCAGGGCAAGGCCTCTTCAAGTGCTAGAACAAACTGTGTACTTTTGAAGGGTTATTAATCTTGCCTATGTCAATATGTGGCCTCTCCTTTTAGAGTAAAAGAACATTCACGTCTGGATATTCACCCTACTATGCATGAGCAAATGGTCAGTATCACTGCTCTGTGGTAACTGTGTGTTACCCTGACGCTACCTAAGCTGCTGCTCTTGGTGAGGACAGGGTCAAGCCAGGGGTGATAGTGTGAATAGGCTTCCACTAATTTATAAAATGTTCCCATTGCATGAATCTCTAACAGCCTCTGACAACCCAAAGTCCAGCTTCTGACATTCATGTGTGACTTAAGAGGCGTGCCAGCCTGGGAAGCAGCCCACCTAGGAGAAGGTAAACTCAGATTTAAAAACTGCACTGCCTTGCAGCAATAACTAGTCATGACGAATGTTTCAGGAGTAAACCCTGAAGAAAAATTTGGAGATGGAGCCCCAAAGGAGTTTGAGGATGCACTCGACCTCACCCTGGCAGCACCTGCAACAACAGTGATGCCAAGTTGTACTGGCTTGGCCTTTCTCCTTGGATTACATCAGTGGTGTGGAGAGGGAGAACCTGCTGCTGGGCATTGGCTGTTAACTCAAATTACAGTTGCCAGGCCTGTGCTCTGGACAGAACACCCCAGCTTTGCTTTGTGAATGGTGACTAAACACAGGAAGCAGCAGTTACCAGCAATAAGCCAATACACTAAAGTCAAAGTCAAAGAAAACTTTGTCATTCAGAACTACACAGCAGTGTTGCTGAACAAAATTACAATGCTTCGTTCTCAATGCAGGAAACAGTTGCACAGATAGAGAGAAAAATTAATAAAATATCACAGTATAAATTTAATAAGTAGCAATTAGTAAGTAAAGTAGGACAGCAGTGACCCACACCTATCCCAGAACAGGAGACAAGGAAAACAAGGAACAATATGAATGTAATATTATCAGAGTAAAACTGAAACAATAGCAGCATACTTATTGATCA